>NC_081162.1:17339999-17444999 GCF_012432095.1 Onychostoma macrolepis | reverse complement strand
CTCCAATTACAACAAAAGCAGTTTGCTACTTAAGAAATCACAAACCTCTAGGCATATTTTAAATAAAATGTCTTGCCATGTCAAAAGTTTAGACACATCAAACTTAATCTGCCAATATGGACCCTTATAATAAAAAATGTCTTTCATAGTGTTATACCCAGAGGCCATGCCATTAAAACTAGCGTCTTTATAATGAGCTCTCAAATGACCCAAAGTATCAGAACACAGCTCCCTGCTCAGAGCAACACTTAGTCAATAAGGTCATTCAACAAAATTTATCGTAATTAGCCATTGGCTGAAGGGCCTCAAGTGAACCTCGTCTCCACAGGGAACAAAGAGGGAAGCTCGGCACGGCAACATGAGCACATTACTTTTCGCCTCAAGCCTTTTGCATGTACGGTATTATAGATCTAGCAAAGGCTTTTACCCACATCTGGCGTTAACACTTTAATCTCAACATGCAATATGCTTTGAGAGACTATGAATCAAAATGAACTGAAAGTTTTATGTTGGTTTACTGTAAGAGCAGTACGTCAGCCTTTACTGTAAACAACTGCCAGAATTGTAATATTTAGTTTTAATTCATTTTCTGCCAGTTGGTTAAAGAGTAAAGAAGACAATTGATTGTAATGTATTATGTGATGGAGATAAACTAAGCATATGACTTACTCTTACAACTAATCAAATTGTAACTGCACTTTATAAATCAATACTGCACTTCAAAGTACAGAAATACACAAGTATTTTACAAACAATTAAGGGGGTGGGGTGTTTGCGATACCATTGTGGTGAGATGAATGGTTGTTATATCTATAGCAAACTTTAATTATGAGTTGACAACCAGGCACGCACAGATATCAACACTCAGCATACAAAATTCAGCAATGGTGGCAATCATAAGATAATTAGATTAGACATTTTTAGATTAAAACCCCCTAACATTTCAAGCCACTGAACGTGCCACAAAAAACAACAACAGCAAACAGCTTAATATATAATTATATAATTGCAATTTAATAATTTATTCAAGCTGCAGTGCAAGATTTTAACATAAATGCAAGCCATAATTCATGTAAGAACTATAAACACTTCCTCCTGTAACCCCATCAAAGGTAAAGTCTTTCAGGCACATGAAATATATATTGTTTCTCAAGTACATCAGAGCAGCAAGATCACACAAGCTAGAGTGCTGTTGATTAATACAACAGATTAAATAAGGAAAATCAAGTGCCCGACCCACTTACAGTAAGTGTGGAAATACTGTCTTACGCCATGCACGAATTTAAGATCTGCCGTTGCTAGTTCAAGATTCCTAAGATTTAGTAATTCAAAAACTAAAACTAAAAATTGCTTTTATACAACAGTTTGATAAACAATAAGTCGAATAACTTACAGTTTAGAAGCAGTATTGCCAGTTGAAAACAGATCCAAATAAAGCCTCAGCAGAACAAGTGTGGTGTTTAGTTCCTGAATGATTCGGAATGATTTGAATGATCGGTTGAATAAATAATTTAATGACTCGTTCGTAAAGGTAGCAATTTGTTTCATTCCCTAAAAAGAATCAGTGTTTTAAACGAATCGGTTGAGTAAATGATTCAATGACTCATTCATAAACACAGCCACTTGACACCACCTACTGGCTAACTAATCAGTGAGTATATGAATCATAGAAACTCCTGTCAAATTCAATTACCTTTCTAGCTTCCTCAATTTCATTCATCCGTGAGAATACTTTTGAAGGTGATTTTACATTTACATTACATTACATTTAGTCATTTAGCAGACGCTTTTATTCAAAGCGACTTACAAATGACGACAATGGCAATCAAAATCAACAAAAGAGCAATGGTATGCAAGTGCTATAACAAGTCTCAGTTAGCTTAATGCAGTACACGTAGCAAGGGTTTTTTTTTTATTATATAATAAATAAAATAAAACAGATAGAATATAAAAAAAATAGAGCAAACTAGTGTTAGAGGCCTTTTTTTTTTTGCTTTTGTTAATTGTATAACAAAAAGAAAACAAATAGATAGCATACAAAAAGATTAGAAAAGCTAATGTTTTTTTTTTCTAAGAATAGAATTAGAATAGAGAGTGCTAGAGTTAGAGGGTCAAATAAAGATGGAAGATATTTATTTAGCCGATTCTTGAAGATGGGTAAGGATTCAGCTGCTCAGATTGAGTTGGGCAGGTCATTCCACCAGGAGGGAACATTTAATTTAAAAGTCTGTGAAAGTGATTTTGTGCCTCTTTGGGATGGCACAATAAAGCAACGTTCACTTGCAGAATGCAACCTTTTAGAGGGCACATAAGTCTGAAGTAATGAATTTAGATAAAGGGGTGCAGAGCCAGTGGTGGTTTTGTAGGCAAACATTAATACCTTGAATTTTATGCAAGCAGCTACTGGTAGCCAGTGAACTGATAAAAATTGATAAACAGAGGTGTGACGTGCATTCTATTTGGCTCATTAAAAATTTATCTTCTGGATTAATTGTAAAGGTTTGATAGAACTGGCTGGAAGACCTGCCAAGAGAGCATAATAGTCCAGCCTGGAAAGAACAAGAGCTTGAACAAGTAGTTGTGAAGCATGTTCAGAAAGAAAGGGCCTGATCTTCTTAAAGTCAGCTGATCATCAATCATCCAAGGTTTCTGGCTGTTTTTAAAGGAGTCATGGTTGATGTGCCTAACTGGATGGTGAAATTGTGATGAAATGATGGGTTTGATGGAACCACAAGCAGTTCTGTCTTGGCAAAGTTGAGTTGAAGGTGATGATCCTTCATGCGGCAAGAAATGTCAGTTAGACAAGCTGAGATGCGAGCAGCTATCGTCGAATCATCAGGATGGAATGAGAGGTAGAGTTGACTGTCACCAGCATAGCAGTGATATGAAAAGCCATGTTTCTGAATGACAGAACCTAGTGATGCAATGTAGACAGAGAAGAGAAGTGGTCCAAGAACTGAGCCTTGAGGCACCCCAGTAGTTAGATGTAACTAAATTTTGATTAAGATTTAATTTTAATTAAGATTAAAATTATTTTAAATTATTTTGATTAAGATTAATTTTAATGTAACTATTTTGATTAAGACATTGCAACAGAGGGCAGTGCATCCGAAACAGACAGTGAACCATTGGTTATGCAGAATCAGAAAAGAGTGTTTAATTAGCTGCTTTTACAAAAGAGGAAAAAACTATTTCCCTCCCCAAATTTATGATTTCACGATGATCAGATAACACTATAAACATCTACACCATCAGATATTACAAAAACTTACAGTTGAATAAAGAGTTTTTCCCTTGAGATTATCCAAGGATGCTAGAGGCGAGAGTTTGGTGGCTTTAAATGTCTGGTAGGACATTTATTATCAAATCAATATCTATGTTTACTGTCATGCTCAACAAAAAAAATGTGTTTTGAATACTGCAACAGTCTGCTAATGTAAACAGCAGCTTGTACTTAAAATATTCTGAATATGTTTATTCTAAACAGTAGATTTCACTTACAGTAGTCTACAGTATGTGGGCATATAAATGTCCTGATATGTCTAGAGACCATCTGTACTTGCAAGTTTAACTAAAGTGTGTGGGCAGCAAGAGCATTTTAAATAATCCCTTCGCTGACATGATGCTATGTATGTGCTTCATGCTCAGACACTCACAAGAGCATTCATAAATGTGTCATATTAATATGATTAGCACATCTCATGATGCCTATCCATATTTACTGTACACACATGCTTTACACAAAAACGTTTTCAGGAACTCGGTGTTCTTATTCATATGCACTTATACACCCATGTCAGTCAAGCTAGTATAATTTCGCTGTGTCCTTCAAGAACCGTAATTTTATTCCAGTTGCCTCTTTACATTGAGCCATTTAATATATTCCACCTACAGTAATTTCCGTGCATTCAAACGCAATGCGTCTCACTTTTTGCCTATGCATCAAACCCATTTTAAACTATTCTATCCTATCTTAAGTTAGCATGAAATGCATGCCAGGCCTGCTTTGTATCATACTCTTGTAAACAAACGGCAAATGATTTGTTTCCAGACTCATCTGTCTGTGTAAATGGCTCTATCGCAGATCCATTTCGCTGTGCGGCCCTGGCAGATGATGTTATTTATGTTACCGCGGCGGTATTCAGGCAGTGGCAGCATTATGCTTTTGTCACTGTTAATCTCTGCAGTGGGTTAAACAGCTTTTGTTACAAATGACCCGACGATGGCGCACTTTGGGTAAGAGAGCATCTGGACCAGACTAGAGAGGAACTTGTTTGAGAAGCACTCCCATATTTATGAATGTCAAGTGATTCATTCAGTAAAGCTAAATGAGTAAATGTAAGCTCACTTTTTGCATTTATCCTTCTCTTATAGTTTAAGACTAAATCCACTAGTAGGAGAAACCTTGTTCAAATTACTGTTAGATTTATAGTCACATTTAGAAGTACAGTGTGCCCACACATAACGGGTGCTCGATTAATGAGAGCATGCACACATAATGTGTAACCTTTACAGTATGTAGCAATCTGTCAAAACTCCCTTTTATGGGAAAAGCCATAGGAAAAGGAAGGTTTTCTCATTAAAGTTTTCAAAATAAAATATGCACTCTAGTGACATCACCCTGTGTGCAACACAAAATCTCCCTTGCTTTGTATTCTCACAGTCACTTATTAACAAGAGCTCACATCTGTTTTGATTTTTTTTTTTTTTATATTTGCATCGTAAAATATCTAGCATGCAAGCAAAACTGCATTAAGACTCCCCCAGCTAACAAAAATATTTTCTAAGAATGTTTTTCTAACATTCCCATTATATTGTTGTAAAATTTTATTTTTGACTATTTCTGAAAATATTGTTTCAATTAAATGGATATCCCTGTAAGGTTATTTTTTTAACAGGACATGTGAATTGATTTTTGCTTATTGTAAGCCTTAACTTCACCAAATGTTGTTAGATTCATGCTCGAGCAAGAAAAAATTGTCAATGACAATGAAAAATGAATAGGTGCATCAATTTTCATTTAAATACATCAAAACAAAGGACCTGATTTAACAAAATTGACGTAGAGAGCAGATTTCCAGGAGCAGATTCTCATAAAATGGAGTCTGACCACCAGTAAGTCTGTCGTAAACAAACACCACTCAACCATAATAACACCACCACTTTATGCTTGTAAAGTGCCCCTTATATGTATGTTCTCTGATATGAGTCTGACTCTTGGGTTCCTGTCCACCGATAAAGCAAGAGCAGATTACACCTTTAACATTACTCCCAACTCCTGCGCCCAAATCTTAAATCACCATTATAAGTGAGGTTGATATTCGCCCACAGAGCTGTAAAATTCTGCTGTATGCAAGCTTTTCTCTCTCTTTGACATCAGCCAAGCAGGAGATTCAAATTCCCCTGTGGTTAATTTACCTACTAAACACTAAAGGCAATTTGTCAGTTTAATGATGGTGAAAGGTTGTGTTTGAGCACTGTGAAGAGAGACAGAGCAGCTAAGTAATGATGAATGTTTGGAGTTTCACATCAGCATTTGAATTGATTTATACTGTTTGCGCCTGTATAATCAGAATTAATTAGTGGCATTTTTTTCTTGTGAAACGTCATGATGATGCAGCAGCTATGCACAATTTAAGAAAAGACTCCTTATTAAGACACATCGAGAGATCTTATTTTGTTTAACAGTAAAATCTTGATAGCAGATTTTCAAATATTTATAGCATACAGGATGTCCTTCTCTTATTGTGAGCATCAGGGGGTGTGGAACAATCTGCTTGCATGGCATATAGTTCAAGGAGCGAGATCTGGTGTGTCGTGATATCTCACTCCAATGGAAAAACAGCATGAAAGAAATACTTTGGCTTGCTTTGCACAAGAGAGTGCTGGGAGTGTGGCACAGGGCAAACGGGAGCACTTCTCTTTGACACCCACCCACCCTCCTCACAGGGGTGTCATAGACCTAATTTTTTGAGGGGTCACCAGTGGTTGTTCTACCTCACTTGATGCCTAAGGCGAGATGCGACATGACCAGACCCAAACAAAATCACTGCCTGCGAAGAGATCCACAGCAGGAAGACCCATTTTCACCAAGTTCTACAACTAATCCACCACTCGCAAGTGCAGTTTTTCCTTTTCACAGTCCAGTCGGTTTGGTTTGGCTAATGTGGTCCATGGCCTTGTCATGTTAGGATGCTTTTTATGAAATTACACAGGTAAGAATGAGAACAACCTTTTTTTTATGCTACATGATGCAGAAAATGAAATACATTTGTTCATATTAGGCTAATTAGGGTCAAGTGGAAGACAGCGAGAAACAAGAAAAATTAGTTACTCTGTAGGCCGATTCATTAGGAAACTGTTGTTCTACAATACACTTTATCTCCCCGTGTTAAAGACACATTCCATGTAACTGTTGTAACATAATAATGCTAATATTTTATGCTGACAAGTGACTTTTTGCTAAATTGCAATTATGCGCTACAATTAAAAATTCCCACGGTTCTGACGGCGGTTCACAATGATGTGGTGCGGTACTGATAAATTGAGCGGCTCACTCAGTTCGTCAGTGTAAATGGGGTTGAGACTGAGAATAGAGCTCTTTCATCTTGGCTGATAAGAATGTCCTGATTACATCTAAATGTAGAGCAACATTTCCAGCATTATCAATCAACGCCACATTCTCAGACCTCCACAAAAATTAGCTCCAAAATGGTCTCCGCCCATTTTAATTTTCCATGACAGAGCACATTAGTTCTTCCACCTTCTTCAATTAGTATGCCAAATGATTATGGTTTCCGTGGCTCCGGAGCATCAAAAGAGAGATGATGTTGTGGGACGCACTTTCCTGGTGAGTTCCTAGAGTGTGCGGCGTCTCGTGGGAAACCCTTTTGCATCAACGACCGCCGAAGACCCACAATTCTGCATTTGTTCCATGCTAGCAAGTCTCATTCATTTCAGTCCAGACCTTCTGCAGCGGGTCTCCAGAGGCATTGTCCCGCTGAAAAGCTGCGAACCTTCCCTCGAACCCTTATCTTTTTCTTTCTCTCTCTCTCTTTCCCCACCCCCTCTCTCTTGTTCAACACTAACTGGGGCAGCCAAGCTGAAAACAAATTATGTGTTGAAGTTTCTGTAGACAAAAGGGAGGAGGCTGACAGAGTCGTTATTCGTTTGCTCTTGTGTACCTCTCCTCCGTCTTTCCTCCGTGAGAAGATGGATTTGCTCTCAGCTGAGAGTGACGGAGATGCTCTGTGATATAAATCACATTACTGTTGCTTGACTTAATTGATGATGAATTTGTTGGTGGAGTCCCATAGGGTTTGGTAATTATGACATGCAGCTGTTAAGCACTGTCACTCTAGACCAATCATATTGCTTCACTCTGTTAACTAAGCAACACAACCATGAATCTCATTTGCTGGGATTTCCTTGTAATTAATCATATGTTTGATACTGTAAAACTGTAGTAAGTTTCCAGATTTTCTGACTATGATGTATCTTTCACGAGTCACCTCTGGTCATCTATCTTGAAGCATATCCTTAGGGATGGTCTGGTATTTTGTATTTTGAATATATATGAGAATCCATTTTCTAGCTGCTGTGTTTCTAGCGTTAGTATAAAAATTGCATCAGTGCATCATATCATTAAGATATGCAATTATCAGTTTACTGACACATTTTTTTGTGCTTTATCAACATACAGCAAATTTTCAGAAATGCCCTTGGCATAGTGAGGTTTTAGACAATATCAGCATAAATCCATAAATTATTTATTTGTGTAAACAATTAGAATACAGTTTGTAAATATATCTAGTATTTTTCATTCATGTTTAATTCAATAAAATGTTGGGGTTTTTTGTATTTTGTGTTAAATGTAAAGTCATGTCCACTTTTCCAAGGGCATTTCCACACTTTAAAGACACTGCACTATATGTAGTCAGTAAATCAAACACCTTCCACTCACCTTCCAATCAGAAGTAGGCATTTGAGATGCACCAATGTGTCTCTCTCGATCACAAGACGTGGAATCTAATAGGCTACCAAGTATAAACAAATCTAAGAAGTAAAATTTGTAAAAGAAGCAGAAAGCAGTAAGTGTTAGAGCCGTGAGGAAAAACAGACAAAGTTAGAGTCATAATCTCAATAATCAATGGAAAGAGACAAACATCATAACGTCTGATTTCTTAGCTTAGAGTATAACTGCCCTTCTTTCCAATTACCATGGCCAGCTTTGCCCAGGAGGCCGAACGCTGTGGACAGACATATTTACCTCAAAATAATCAGCTTTTTTATTTCTTTAGCCAGAACCCTGGGATACAAAGATCAGATTTAGACCTGGATTTTCCCCTTTCATCTCCAGAAGGGTGAGCTAAATGGATGCTTGGTGCTGATTGAGCTGATGGGAGTGATTAAAGTGTGAATCTGTGCAGTGTCAGCAGGAACACACACTTGCTCTTCCATGCTGATGAGGAATGCAGTGGAATGCGAGCGTGCAACATGCTGACCATCACTATTAATGCTTATCAACAAACTTGAAATTCTCATCAAATTAATTCAAAAACAAAAAAAATATGCCCATTTATCGACCCATAGAATATGCCTTATTATTCTAAGCTTGTCCAGACTCTTGCCAATAGACTCTTTTAATGGCAGTTTTGAACTGTGACCAGCCCGGTCTTGATTTCACAGATCTGTCAACCTGCATTACTGCATTTCTAATAATTCTCTTGCTTGGCCGGGCTGAGACGACAGCTCGCCACAGCCAGCATCAATTACCGTGAGAAAGAAGGACCTGGAGTCGAGCCAGACCAGATCAGACCCCTGCACCCCTCACATACACACATGGAGAGAGACACACCTGGCCAGCCATGCTCAATTCCACATGCAGATGAAGCTATAGCCACAGCACCGTAAAATAATCTTATTAGACGAGTTTACTCACGCGGTTTAAAGGAAATGATTGCTTTGAATCATGTGGGCCTTCCTAATTGATTTATTTGTGCATCTTTGCCAAGCATGAGATACACAGTGAAAGCTTGGGACGTTTCTGAATGGAATCCAAGATGTGGACACATCTTCATTTGATGAACATATTTAGGGCTCTGGAGGCTCTTTGATCTTTGATTTAAAAAAGGGCAATACTGTCAAGCACACTTAAATAATCCAATGGGAATCCAAAAGTATGTCAATCTCTCTAATTTATTAATATCCGTCCAAGCATGTCTCCTAGCACATTCGATTCTGCTTGTTTACCGCTATGTGTTGGATTTGTGCTGATGTGATCGCAGGATGGATTTTCTGCAATCACTTTGTGTTTGACTTTGTCTTTTTCTGTTGTGTCAAGGCGGCTGTATTTCCCAGGTCTAACGCTGGTTCATCAATGTGTCAGCCACATGCCGGATGTCAGTTTCTTTAGTAGCATGCTTATAATGATCTAGCGGGTGGCCCACCCCAGGGCGACAGCCGATCAGTGCATCCACATGGTGGATTTGCTGTGAGGCGATAGTGTTGTAAGAACTTTTAAGGATTTAGCTCTTATTTTAGCTTTTGGGGAATCGATTGTTAAAAATTCTATATTGATTTGATTAAATTGATTCTAATTCAAAATTCAGAATTTATACATTATCAATGGTTCGTCCAGCGAGCATTAAAATCAGTATATCTTAACAATTCTGTTTATATTACTTCGTGGTCAACGACAATAATACAAAATTGGTATAGGTTAATTTTGAGCAAAGGTAACAAGGGTCTGGGCAAAGTTTGACTTTAAAATACACCACAAAAGACAATGCTTCTTTATCAATGAAACATACTTTATTTGAGCTACTCTAATACATTTCTAAGATAAACACATGGAACTGAAATCAATGGACACACACACACACACACACAAGGTTCAGGAAATGAGTCGCTGCGTTTGCATGAAGTGCGAGGTCTCTAAATTCAACTTGAGGAAATCACAAGCAAAGATTCTTAGCGATCTTTACTGCTTAAAGATGAATTCAACCAGTTCAGCAAGATATGGAGATTTTTTTTGTTTTACTTGCAATTGAGTTGACAGCTGATCTTTCGGCTGGTTTTCTTTCCTGGTTGAGGGAACCACGGGTTGCTGATTGGCTGCTGACACGGTCGTGGTCTGACGCGTTTCTGGGGATGCCCTCTGACGATTGGCTGTTGCCTGGTTCCTTGAGTGTGATGAAGCGCTGAAAGTTCTTCGTAGCTTCTGTTTGCAAAGACTAAGCTTTGACGATTTCTGGAGTCACGAAATTGACGAAGAGTTTGGGTTCTGGAGTCTCATAGCCTGATGTTATAGCTGTGAGCACTATGAAGAGAGCCAAAGATCGAGAGAGCAAGCAAGCCAAGCAAGCTGTGTGTCCCTGGTTCTTAAAGCAGGCTGATTTTTGTCCGTCCCACGGCAATTGATCCAATCAAATTGTCCCTGCAGGGCGGAACCCCGCCCCGTACTGTTCCTCTTTGGACACAAATTAACACATACTACTCAATTTATCACGTGGAGAAACATTTCTGGAAGTTCTGTTAAAACTTCTATAAAGTGTTATTATCATTCATATGATGCTAAAGATGGGGGCGGTTTACACATAAGTACATATATAATAAATAATTATTCATAAAAATAAAAAGAATGATAACGTGACTTACTCATGTTTCTTTTTTATTATTATTATTATTATAACTGTTCCTTTTTTTTTTTTTTTTTAGAAATTAAACAAAAACACTGCACAGCAGTTAAACACCGTGGAACAAATTACTTTACATTACATTGTAACATTGTACATAACATTAACATTGTGTGTTTATAGTATGTGTTGCCCTTTTGTGCCTCGGCGGAGCTCCACCTGACTCTTCTTCCATTCTACCACTAATTCAACTTCCCGCGTCTATTACTTGCGCAGAAATCTACAGCGCAACTGGGTTGTAGGTTGCCAGGTTGAGGTCACAAATGGTTTGAAATTTGTGTATTGTGTCGATTGTGTGAGGTGATGCGTTTCATACAAGATCTGGCAACTGTACAACTTTGGAATAAAATATTGATGTGAATATTCATATAATTAGATTTGGGCCATACAAATTACGGGAGTTTCCTGGGAGAAATAACAAAATGGGAGATGGGAGGGGGGAGGGAGATGGGTGTGAAATATGGGAGACTCCCGGGAAAAACGGGAGTGTTGACAGGTATGGTCACATTGCAGATCCTGTGTTTGCATGCCTGAGGGTGTCAGTTGATTTAATTGTATTTTTCCGGTGGATATACTGATCCATACATCGCAACCATGAGGTTCCTCTCGGGTTGTGAAAGGATTCTTTCAGTTCTGGATACAAAAGATCTTTGTCGTTTTCCAGATTGAGTCAGTCATTACCTCTCTTTTGAGTAGATAAGAAAAGCGCTGACAGGAAACCACTCAGAATATTGACATCGCGTGATTCTGATGATGAGTTTAGACCTCGTGATGAGTTGATTCAATGGCGTATCTGTGTCCGTTTCGACACAGAAATCTTACAGTGATCCATTGATCATATTTCTGTAGAGGTTAAAGAACCAACGTTGTGGCTTCAGCCACACTTCCCGAGTGAAGACGAGAGGTTAACCAATTAGATTGGAGAGGGTAACCAAACAGCTGGCTAAATCTGTTCCTCCCTCAACAACTGAACCAACTATATATCTGTTTTTTTTTTTTTGTGCCCCTTTTGTGAGATACATTATTCCACAAGTGACAAAAATATTGATTCATTTAGGAATGAAACAAGTGACTCTTTATGAGTCACTGAATGAGTGACTCTGAGTGAGTCACTGAATCTTCTACTCGACCAGTTCACTCATTCAGAAACTAAACAATTGATTGTCTTTATGGGTGACAATTTAGTTTAAAATATATATTTATATATATTATATTATATTATATATATATATATATATATATATATATATATTTAATTCATTCAGAAATGAAAAGAAAATTACATTACTGTGTGTTGCTGGGAAACAAAGAACTGTCATTCCGCTGTGGTTTCATTTGGAAGTATTTTTGTTCTCAGAGCAAAAAATAGACTGCCATGTCAATATGTCTAAAGTTGCTCAACATTAATTTTTCTATGTAAACGCGTCTTTTGCAGCATCTCACTTTGCAAAATCATACAAGTTTGGAACATGAGGGTACATAAATTTAAGTACATTTTTATTTTAGGGTGAATAATCCTTTTAAAAGCTCCAGTTCTTATTCATTGTAAAGGCTTAAAAAAAAAACATTCACTTTGCAACATATTCAGACTTAAGGACTTAATTATGCAAAGTTTTATTTTCAAGTATTTATACAGTTGCTTTGAGAAAGATGATGTTATAAGACATTGGATTCTAATGCAATATAGTATAGAGTATATAGTATAGGTATACAGATTTATTTATTGTATATTGTACTCTAAGCAATTTCTGCTAGGTAAAATTTCTTTTAGGTAAATTACCTGTGCCAGCAGTGTGCAGGAGGATCGCCCATCAATTTCTATATATTGCTTATCCATGCGAATTAACCATAAAATAGACATTTGCAGTAGCAAATAATTTACAGACATATATCCTAAAAACTGAGTCCAATCGATACGCTGCACACCGGGACATTTTAGGCGAAAGCCCTCTGCAGGTTAGAGAATCCGCATATGGCAAACACTGTGTGTTTCTGTATGAATGGCCCCTAAAACTCTACTAAAAACAAAGCTGGTGTTGATGATGAATGACCACCATCCGTATGATGAATGGGAGAAAATACATAGGACATATGGGCAACTTGTTGGTGACTAGCAGCATTCTGAAGAGTAATCAAGCATAATATTTATTTTATTAGAGACTGACATTGGTTTCTGCAGTGTTGTGGTCTAATATATCACCATTTTCTGGATAACAGTCCTGATGGCGTGCTTTATCAGAGAGTTTGGCTGAATGCTCTGGCAAAAACGATGAGAGAGGTGGCTTGAGGCGGGATTGGGGTGTGTGTTAGTAAGTGATTGCGATGTGTGTGAGAAGAGTAAGCTGAGATGAGATCTTATCTAATAGAGTCGATCCAGAGTGGGAACAATATTGTGAACTCAATGGAGAGAGAGAGAGGAAGAGAGAGAGAGAGAGAGAGAGAGAAAGAGAGCACTCCTGACATGAGTGGACAAAAATCTGTTTAGTGCTTTAATATTGAAGTCATCAATATTTTGGACTGTTACAGAGAAATATATTTTAAATATATATCTGCTAAAAGTAAACTGTCAATATTTAGGAGTACACCAACATATAAATGCATGCCTCAAAGTAAACATACATGGACTAAAAGACACTTTCTTTCTTCTGCAAACACGAAAGGTGATCATTTAATATCCGATTGGGTGAATTTAATACAATGGCAGTACATTGTGACTCACTGTAATGCTTAGTGCTTATGCTAAGTACCCAAGAGTGTCAGCAAAAAAGAAAAGCACTGGACAGTGAACAGGAGAGCAATGCCAGCCTTTATTTAACTGCACAATTGCTTAAATTGGCGCACTTAGAAAATGATCATTAAGACAATACATTTTTTTTTAACACTGTACTTTAAGCATTAAAGTGAGTCACTTGTATTGCCATTGTACTAAATTCTCTTTAAGCACACATATACATAGCTATATATAAAATGTCAAATTGCATACTTTTGTAAGTGTTACATGTATTTCAATAACAGTAGATTTGGTTGCATTTTATTTTGGGATTTCAATGCAACAAGCATTCAAGCAAGTGACATCTGTGACAGCTTTATGCATTGCCACCTTATATCACCTTTGACCATGTCCGCCAACAACTACAGGGACGTTTCAAACATCTGATAAGGAGAGGATTTGGAGTGAAATAACCTGTGATAGCTTACTGCAGCTGCTGTTCTCAGTAAACATGAAGATCACATAATCACTGATTTTTAAAAGGGCTGACAGCAGAGTAAATAGACTTTTAGAGGGTCTGAGATGAAAAGACAATGGTTGAAGTCCTCCTACAGTAAATATGGCCTAGCAATGCCTATGAGTGAGCAAGAGAGACATGCAGACAAGAGAACAAAGTATCTTGAAACATAGGCCTACTCCTTTTCCAGTGGGGCTGGTGCTGGAGCCAGGCTGCCAAACCGGCCCTTAAACCTTGCTGCTCTCGAATAAGGAAACCTTTGACGATGATGAGCAGAACCCTAAATACCCCAGGAAAAGCTACATAAGGAAAAAAAAATAAAAAATCAAAAACAGGGAGTATTTACATGAAGCATCAAAAGTACAGTAAATCAGTTGAAGATAAGGATGTGAAGACTTCCAGGATCTTTCTTCTGCATCCTAGAAGATAAGCCACCAGCCATTTCCAAAAGGTTTTCACTTGTTTTTGTTTGAAACTAATGTGACATCAACTTGTGTAGGCGTTTACATCCAGGAAAGTAGAGAGGGAACAATCAAAGGAGGGCAAAGGTACACACAAAGAGACACATCAAAGCACCGGCTACAAAAACCACATCTGAGTTCTTGAGAAGACGTGCTCGCCTTTGAGTCCATTTAGTCTTTCAACCTATCCACACTACAGGAACCTGTGAGGCAAAAGAAACAGTGAAAAGCTAGAAGAAATAGCAACTTTAACTCATTTGCCGACAACATGGTTCAGGTGAGCGCTGAAACCAGCGGCGATGATCCGTGAGGAGCACTGCAGATTTTTTCCTCAACCTTTAGTCAAAGTGAATACCGGAGCGGGTTAATGCGCTGTGACCTCCCGTGAGAACCTGACGCAGAACCGGTATAAGCTTACTGCAGACATTTATTCCATTAAAGCCAACTTTTCACCTCATTTCCTTCTGAGACATTTCCAGAGAGTGAGGCTGGGAAAGGAACAAAAGGGGGTTTGGGGGTTGAGAAAGAGGGACAGAGAGGGAGCAGTGCAGGGAGGTCTGGATTGAAATCTAAAGTGAATTGATAAGTTTTTCCACACTATCATACGACCCCCAGACTGTGAAATGAGGGTTTGTATGCACTAGAAAACTAATGTATTAACCAATCTAGAACTAAGGACAGGCTTTAATTCTTAAAATATATCTATTTTAGGGATGTCTGATTAAAAATGAACTTTAAAGAATTACATGACATGCCAAATACTAAAGCAAATTAATCACATTTATCAACATTTGCTGAAAAAAGCCTTAAAAGAAGTTGATTCAAGCACATTATATCACATTCATTACAGACAGTAGTATTAGAAGACAATCTATATTAACATATAGCAAGCAATACATATATGTATGCACATGCATATGCAAATATATATGCACATACATTTATATACTCTCTTTAAATTGATTATTTAAATAGACTTTGTTTAAATGGAAATTATTGTAAAAATGCTTTAGATTTTTTTTTCTTTCATATTACTTTAACAAGAAAGACAAGGAAAAAAAATTATAGACGCATTGATACAGACATGCATAGAGTATGTGTGCACATAAACACACAGTCACTCATGCATGTATTCATGCACACACACAAGCATATGCTGAGTGAAAGAGTCTGGACTCTTAAAAGCTTATTTTGAGTGGATGTGCAGGCAGTTCTTTAATTAGCACTCAGAACTTAAAACCATTTAAAATCCATTTATTGCTTAAAACCGCAAGTCTGTCACACTTTAAAAGAGCCAACAGCACTTAGAGGAGTGTTACTGTGACAACTCATCTCCAGACAAGGGGCCATTTCTAAACAGACGAGATTAAATTTGATCCAGTGTACTGAGGAAAGGATTTTGTCAGTAAAGTAGATGCATTTTTTTGAACATCAGCATAATTCTTACATTGTGAAAACCTAACCTGAGCTTGTTCGCCATTCTAATCATGTTAAAATGAGATCATAATATTTCTCAAAACCAATTTAAAAGATGAAAGACAACACAGCATACGCATCATGCCGAACTATCTCTGATTAAAGAAATGGAGTAAAACATGATTAAAATCACCTAAAGTTCAAACTTCTCTTGCTGGTTCATTATTGTCACTGTCATGCCTGCAAAGAGTCTGCCAAGGGAAGGCTGGGTAATAAAACAATTGAAGCGGAATATCTTCAGTTCTACTGTTGCTATGCCAACATCAGCCTATCGAAACAGTGATGTGACTTCCACTAGAAGTAGATGAGGGTTATTGCTGGCTACATCTGTTGTTATGCGAACACAGGATTGGGAACAAAGACACAATGTCAAATCTAGGAGGGAATATTTTAATTTCAGAATTTTTGTGTATGATTGATGGGTGCTCATGGAGATATAATCTGGCCTTGAGCAGTTGGGACTCTTGGTCCTCTTTGAATTTGACTGTGTGTGTGTGTGTGTGTGTGTGTGTGTGTAATAGAGGAGCTTTAATTGGATGCTGTGAATGTGAGAAGGAAAATAGTACTGTTTCCTGCAGAGGATGAAAGTCACAGACCGTGACATGAAAGGCTAGCACAAAATGGGTGATTACTACTACTCTGTGTGAGTTAACATGTTTTTATTTAAATTACATATAGAGATTGTTTAAAAAAAAAAAAAAAAAAAAAATTATCTATCGATACACACACTCATACGCAATGTTTATTTATAACTTTGTAAAAATTGTATTTAAAATTACATTAATTCTTTATCATTTTCATTACAATTTTTTTATGAAAAAATGTATCTTACTTTTTTAAAGTTACAAATTGTATGTGTGTGTGTGTATATATGTATATGTAAGTAGATTTTAGCATTTGGTATGTCGTTATACTTTAATGTCACAAATTTTGTGACATATTTTCTCATTCAATTCTTATTCAACTGTTGCAGAAACCTCAATCATCATCATCATCATCAAAAATCAATAAAAGTATATGCGACCCTGGACCACAAAACCAGTCTTAAGTCGCTGGGGTATATTTGTAGCAATAGCCAAAAATACATTGTATGGGTCAAAATTATCGATTTTTTTTTTTTTATGCCAAAAATCATTAGGACATTAAGTAAAGATCATGTTCCATGAAGATATTTTGTAAATTTCTTACCATAAATATATCAAAACTTCATTTTTTATTAGTAATATGCATTGCTAAGAACTTCATTCGGACAACTTTAAAGGCAATTTTCTCAATATTTTGATTTTTTTGCACCCTCAGATTCCAGATATTCAAATAGTTGTATCTCGGCCAAATATTGTCATATCCTAAAAACCCATACATCAATGGAAAGCTTATTTATTAAAGGTATAAATCTTATAAAATATATGAATATATTTGATATATATATATATATAAAATATATTTCATATGAGGTATAAATTTTGAAAAATTGACAATTAAGACTGCTTTTGTGGTCCAGGGTCACATATATAATCCAAGATTTTTCAAAACAATCTCAGATTTTGGACCCTTTTGTGCATATACATTTCTGTGACTGATTTCATCTAGTCTTGAATCTGAAAAAATGAGACAGAGCATTGTACAGTATGACCTTTGCACTGTATAGTGATGTTCTGGTGCAAGTTCATGCGTAGAAACAGCTTGTCCCTGAGAGGAGAAATCAGATGAAGGGAAAAAAAAGAGGGAAGGAGGGTGGGAGAGCAGAAAATATTCCCATTTATCTTGAAAAATATAATTTAGAAATTATGATGTGTTTGGAATAGATAGCCTAATAGTCTAATATAGTCTCAAGCACAGACGGCACGTTTAAAAATGAAGAATGATTTAAAGATGCCTCTTACATCACCTAGTATCATTACTCCCTGCTTCGCTCTTTCATTTAACATCTTTAAAAGCTTTCTTTTCTTTCTTTCTTTCGATTTGTCTGTCTCTTTATAGTAGGTTTTTGTTTTCATAACAAGAATTAAGTTTATTCATTTCCGTAATGTGCCCCAGTAGAGTCGATACAATATCTCTGCATCCTTCTTTTATTCGCCCTGTTTTCCTCTGTTCTTCTCCTCTCTTTGATATCCCTCCTTTGGGAGTCATAAAACGAAATAGCAAATACTTATGTATACCAGCCTCGCCTCCCACCTCCATCGTACTCAATTGGCCAGGAGCAAAGTTCTCCAGCTTGCGCATATGCCTGAAATCACTCCATCACCAGGAAATTGCGTTTATGGATCTGTGGGATATTGTTTTAGAATCAGGCCACATACCAGTATATCGCGCACGGGTGATTGTTTGAGATTAATCTGAAATAAAGAAGTTGAATAGATGAAAATGTAATAAAGGCAGTGTTGCGTAAGTTGTTTGTGCTTTAGATTTCTTCCCAATTGTCATCCTGCCTGTATTTCATTTGCCACAAAATTTTGGGAGTATAAACATCACCAGACTTGCAGTGGGCACTTTTGGCTAGAATTAGTATCGACACCCTAGCAACATCCTAGAAACTGCCCCAGAATACCTTAGCAACCACAGTGGCAATTTAACTTTGTATAAGTGTGCACCACTCTTCAGAAAATGTAAAAACCTGCCTCTCTTTATAGTCATGCTCTTCTCATTATTTTGATTAATGATCCTGCATTAAGCTCTATTGCTGGAAAAAGAAGGTTCTGATGGATTCTTTTGTAAAACCACCTGCGCGTTTATACACCTTATCTGAAAGAGATTTTGAGTCTGGCTCTTTTCAAGAGACAAGAACAGTGAACATTGTTCATTAGGCCTACATTTACTCACTGCATTGTGTGTGTGTGTGTGTGTGTGTGTGTGTATACAGATTTCTGGTATGAAACTCTAGATGGCGCAGTCTGACAGGTCTAACTCAATCTGACCTAATGACATCATTATCACCTGGCACAGCTGATTGGTTTTCTCCTGTATCAGTAGCCAATGAGCTCACTGCTCAATATTCAAATACCTGGCTTTTGTTTGCTGTAGCAGTTCGCAACGCACTTCAGAAATCCTCCACCGTCCCTAGCTCCACCTGTATAGATCTGCTATGAGGCGATTCATGTATGCTATATGGGGGTTATTCATATGTGTTATATGTGCAGCAGCAGTATTTCCTACATGCTCACAGCAGTATGTTGTGGATGTATTGGCAGTAGCAAATCTCGGTACAGCAAATCTATTCCGCCAAGACCAAATACATTAACATTGTCATGTATATTACCATGCCAATCCCTCCGAGAGTTGTCATGACATAAATTTATATTTACATAAATATGACATAAATATATATTTATATTAACTTGTGTGTCAAATAATTATATTACAATTAATTTAGACATATTCTATTGCAATCTCAATATCTCTGACTGCACTTTAGAAGGCTGTTAGATTTCTTCCCCGCGAGCTATAATAATTAAGAAAGTTTTGCATCATCTTGCTGTGTTTAGAAATGTGACTTAAAGGGATGGTTTGCCCAAAAATGAAAATTCTGTCATCATTCAGTCTCATGTTATTCCAAACGTTATTCCAAACATCATTCTGTACTTTCTTCTGTGGAACACATATACGAAAGAAAATATACAAAAGAAACTTTTCAACGTACAGTGTGGTACAAAAACAACATCAAACCACAATTACGTTCAATTTATAATAAAGATATTGTTTCTGAATTTTTTTTTAATAAAGAAAGTCATACAGGTTTAAATTGAATTGAGGTGAGAAAACGATGACAGAATTTTTCATTTTTGGGTGAACTATACCTTTAACATTTTTTTCTACACTGCACAGTCTGATCTATTTCTGCCATTCCCTGAGCCCAGAAGGACTGGAACACAGCAAGGCGTAAATATCACCCATATGACTGGAATTTTAAAAAAGCTTTTCTGTCATATTGTACGCCTCTGTTAATACTCACTTTAACCAGTCGTTGGCTCAAACACACACGCACACTGAGGCATGGGGTGGCTGGACTTCTGCCACAGGCCTAATTACTCGTCTTTGCGGAGTCCCATCTCCACATCGACTGCATTGACTAGAGCGTCTAGTTGTCTGATATTCCCAGGCACTCTGTTGGAAGGAAAATGGTAAAGACATGATTTAATTGGTGCAAATCTCTAACCTCACAACACTGAACAAATCACGTTTTTGATTTGTTTCAAGGTATTCATTCTCATATCCATTCACAAAACGCAAGTATGTTTCACACACTGGTGGCTGTAAGATAATAAATTATGTAATTAATTTATTTGTGACTGCAGTTGTGCTTTAAAATGTCAAATAAGCAATTTGTGACTTCAGGGTTTGTGCAGTGTTCTCTGGGAGATATGCAGCTGTGATTCATACAGTCTTATTAAAGGGTAAGTTTACAGATTTGCAACCCGCTTTGTACTTTTACAATGGTACTGTAAGTAAATAAACAATGCTTGCACGTTCATTTCAGCAGAAGTCTGCTGCATGACATAAAACATGTCATCCAGTGGACTTTTGACAGCTCCAGGACTTCTGTGAAAACTAAAGATCCGCATTTTTGTATCCTCACTCACATATAGTCTAATCGAGCCCTGTGCATATTATGGATGTCAAAGTTTTCAAACCTTTTATCACCACAGCCCTTTTTTTCTGTTTTCTCTAGTGCTGTCAAATGATTAATCGCACACAAAATAAGTTTTTCTTTGCATAATATATGTGAGTGTTCTGTGTATATTTATTATGTATACATAAATACACACACATACAGTATATATTTAGAAAATATTTACATGTATTTACATGTCTATATTTATATTCATATTATTTATATTATAAATAAATATATTTAATATATAAACATAACATTTTTCTGAAATATATACATGCATGTGTGTGTATTTATATATACATAAATATACACAGTACACACACATTATGTAAACAAAAACTTTAATTTAGTATGCGATTAATCGTTTGATAGCACTAGTTTTGACGTTTTTGGTCATTTTCAGCTCAATCTGAATTAAGTGCTGATCTAAAACAGATCTTTTCTAGCTGCCTCAAGAACTTTAAAGCATCTGCTAAGCATTTGTTTGTAAACAGTAATTTTATCTAAATGCACATACATATTATTAAAGAGAATGAGCGAGATAATGAGATGAGAGAGAGAAACCTACAAAAAAACCTCAAGTCAGCGATGGATATTGAAGAAAAACTGATCCTACATGTAGCCTGTGGCACGCTGGCAGATGACTGGAGTGTCAATATGTTCCGGATTGTAGACGGAGAACAGCATCCCGTGTCACTAAAGAAGGCTGTCAGTCGCTATGCATCTGGGGAGAAAGCACAGGCAGGCCTGAGGCTTTCTATCAGCTAGACCTGTGACAGCCAAAAACCACCTTTTCATCCACCTTCTATACAGTCTTGGCTCTTTTTTCTAAGTCTTTCTCTAGCTTTTCTTTCTTTGTGCTCCCCAAACACCTAGCAGGGTCAAGAGGGGTTTCTCTGCTCCCTCCTGATTGCAAAGCGCATGCAGTGGTGTGGCAGGGGACAGACTGCATGAATGTGGGACAATTTTCACGCCCGGAGCGGCTTTGTTTTGACAATCCGTGTGACAGCTCCTCCTGTGCAGAAACCCTGTCTGCTGTGAACAAGGAACTTGTTATTTCGTTTTCATGTTAATGCCTAACTGCACACTAGTTAGGCAAAGAACAGTCTGCTGTATACTGCAAAATCTGATTCATTTACTCAAATGATTTATGAATAGTGACGGCCAGCTCAAATAAATTAGGACACAGTAAATAATACAGAGACTCACTGTGAAAAATAGAAATGTGACAACTGATTAAATCATGATAAACTTTTTTTCTTATCAAGCAATTTCTGAACCACTAGCAACATTAAACTTAAATTAAATTACATAATGTCTGTTTTCTGTTCTTAGTGATTGTTGCTTGTCAGATTGTATGATTTAAAATGATTTGACTTCAGTAAAATCAACATTAATGGCTTTTTGCCCAGCTGTATAATGTAATTAAGAGTTTGTTTCTGACTGACAGTATTGACTAGGCGAAAAATAAATTACAATTTTATTTTATATATATATATATATATATATATATATATATATATAAATGAATTTCATAAATAGAAAACAATTATGCACCAAAAAAAAAGCCTATTATAAGAATTATAAGTTTTGTCTGGAAAAAAAAAAGAAGTCTGCAGCTAAAAAAGCAGCTGTGGACTTTGAACTCAAGGTAATTTTGAAAGACTGATCAGAACTTTAAAAGGAATGCTTGACAATATTACGTTGCATCATACCATTGAGAAGGTTGCAGGAACACTATCGTGAAATATTATTATAATTTAAAGCTGCTTTCTATTTTAATATACTTTAAAATGCATTTTATTCATATGATGGTAAAACTGAGTTGTCAGCAGTCATCACCTTCAGAAATCATTCTAATATGCTGATTTGGTGCTCAAGAAACATTTATTATTATCATCAATATTGAAAACAGTTGTGCTGCTTAATATTTTTGTGATACATTATTTCAGGAATCCTTAATGAACAGAAGATTCAAAAGAACAGCATTTATTTGAAATATCAATGTTTTGTTTAGAAAATGACAATTTGGTGTGTTCTTGCTGAATATAAGTATTATATTGTTATTTAAAAAATCCCAAACTTTTCAATGTTAGTGCAGACAGACTAGTAAAAGGCATGCCGATCATTCATCTGTGAGCATGTCTTACTTTGTAGATTTTGCCCTACAACAAAATAAATCTTTTGTGATTCTCACAATTCAACCACAGCAAACTCATGGCCAGAATCACAATGCGCACTGAACTTCTAGATGTCTCGGTGCATTCAAGTTATTTAAGACAGGGCTGATGTGACATTTATTCACCCTAAGAAAATACACAATTTAAAACCTTCAACACTGCAAAAGCATTGTGTTCTAGCTGTGAAGCTAAGAAAAAGCACATAAATAAAACAAACTCTGCTGAATATTGTGTAAATGTGAGCCGCCCTCATAACCCACAGTGACCTGAAAACACAATTGCTTCCACACAACAGAGACCCTTGAAGTTCCAGGGACAGTGTAATGAAAGCCAAAGATACCACATTCTGCAGTTCAGCGACTGGACTTCACTGCACCTGTAACTGTACATCCTACATAAAAGATGCCTTTTACCCTGTGCTCGATCGCATTTCTGGTCCCTAATTCATGCAGGAACTTCAAATCTCTGTTTCTCTCTTATTTGTCACCAACACGGCATAAAGGTAACAGCTCCAAGGGTAAATGCTCTTCGGGACTGAAGCTGTGTGTGTGTCCCAGTTGATGCCACTCTCCAAGGTCTTCCCCTCCTCACTCACTCCATTTCCCCCAAGGAGATACACTCAATAAAGAAGGGATACACTCATCCAATGGAGCATGTTCTAGCGCTCGCTCTTCATTACAGTCCCACTGTGACATCTCACCCTCTCTCATTTCTCGGAGGATTTAAGGACGAATAAAAGTGTTTTATCTCCCTCCTACTCTCTCTCCTCTTCTCCATCGGCTGCCTTTCACGATTCCACAGAACCGATAAGAGCAAATCAAAGAGAGAGGCGAGTCAGGAGAGAAGTCATTCTCTGTTTTGTGCGGCAAAATATTGAGGAGATTTGAAAGGGGACTGCTACTAAGTACCATGCACAGAGTTGTGTCTCTCAGAGTGAATGCTGAGAGTTGAAGGCCTAAAATGTCTTCACTGTCACTGTTGCTTATTGCTTTTATAAAAAGGCTGCAACAGCGACGTCGATTTAACATGTTAATTTGGTGTGATTAATTATGGAAAAAATAACATTGAATGGGAATGAATGGGAGTCTACATCAAATATATTTTATGTATGTTAAAGGTCCCATGGCATGAAAATTTCACTTTATAAGGTTTTTTAACATTAATATGAATTCCCCTAGCCTGCCTATGGTCCCCCAGTGGCTAGAAATGGCGATAGGTGTAAACCGAGCCCTGGGTATCCTGCTTCGCCTTTGAGAAAATGAAAGCTCAGATGACCCAATCTGGAATCTTCCCTTTATGTCGTCATACGGGGAAAGGTTACCTCCCCTTTCTCTGCTTTGCCATGAGAAAATGATACACTACCTTGCGAGGCGAGCGCAATATTTTTTTTTTCCTCGTGAGACATCATGGCTTGCAAACGAGCGAAGCATGATAGTTGCTCAGTGTTTGGATGTACAAATGAACACCGAAGTATTTTTTTAGTTCCTTCATCCGACTCTATGGCTAGCATTGGGGAGTAAATAGGTCTATGGTGAGTAAATCATGGGGTAATTTTCATTCTGGGAGAACTATCACTTTGACTGTTTTATTAAATTGATTTTTTTATATGTAAAGTGGAAAAAAAAGAAGAAAAAAAAACATTCTGACAATTTGCCATAAGTTGTAAAATATGATGCTAAATTGCACTAAATTACACTTCTCACACGTTTTAAATGGCTCCACTCCACTAAAAAGAGGAAACCTTAAGGGCCTCAACTTGACCTTTATTCGCCAAAAAAAAAAGTCCAATATTGTTTGGACACCAACATTCTTCAAAAAAATCTTTTTTTGTGCCCCACTGAAGAAAGTAAGTTTACTGATTTGGAAACAAATAAAGGTGAATAAACAATTGTGAGGAACTACCCCTTTAAGGTATTCCACACTATTTTCAGTGCACACAGTTACTGAATCTACATATTGGTCCAATAAGATACATCCATAATAATTCATGATTCTGCAATGCAGATATTATGCATCACAAAAATGTGAATCTGCATAGATGTACCTAAAATATTTTTCCCACGTATTGTATGTAAACATAAAAAACAAGGTACACATACACAATAAATGACATTTTTTGAGAACATGTAAACAGATTTCTAATTAAACTTTCTTTACCCACAAGGACTCCATGACCTCTCCAGGCTACATGCCTCCGTGAAGGCTCCAGGTATGAGTTTAATAGACGCTAAAAGAAAATCTGACCTTTTACATTCTGAATAACAACTCTAGAAGCTGGCAGCACAAGTGACAGAGCTGAGGTAAAGCTTTCGCCATCCTAAAATTAAAGCCTCTAATCTATAGCTTTGTGTGCACTTTTCCCTTATCAGAGTACGTCGAAGTGTGACCTGCGTCCCCAGCGACGGACGGATACTAATTTGGTTTTGCACTGTGTACCTGACCCGAGGTCTTGTGGGATACCTGCGCTCTAATTACAGTTTCGTCTGCTGCACGTAACCCACATGACCTTCTTGCGCTGAACCTGACACGTGATTAAGCGATTGGGATGCAAAGAGAGATCTTCGGCGACTGAGACCTGAGATAAGTAATCATTCACATTGACATGTGAGCCATGTACACTGTAAGAAATTACTTCCTCAATTTACTTAAGAGCCACTTTTTAAGCATTTTTGTATTTTAATACTTAGAAACTTCATCTGATGATACACAAATATTTAAGGTTTCCCACCAATGTTTTGATAAACTGATACATTCAAACTCATAGTCTTTTTAACCGTAAAAGTCTAGGTTCAAACATTAGGAAATTTGATATCATTTAGATTATTATATTAAGACTATATTGTTCATTTATTACTTAAAAGCATCTTAAATTAAAATGATCTGAACACCAGATGAAAATTTTTTTTTTATTGGTAGCACTTTTAATTAGAGCTGTAAAACGATTAATCAAAATAAAAGTTTTTTTACAATTTTTTTTACATAATATATGTCTGTGTACTGTTTATTTATTATGTATATATAAATACACACACATACAGAACATATTTTAAAAATTTACATGTATATATTTATATTCATATACAGGTGCATCTCAATAAATTAGAATGTCATGGAAGAGTTCATTTATTTCAGTAATTCAACTCAAATTGTGAAACTCGTGTATTAATTAAATTCAATGCACACAGACTGAAGAAGTTTAAGTCTTTGGTTCTTTTAATTTTGATGATTTCGGCTCACATTTAACAAAAACCCACCAATTCACTATCTCAACAAATTAGAATATGGTGACATGCCAATCAGCTAATCAACTCAAAACACCTGCAAATGTTTCCTGAGCCTTCAAAATGGTCTCTCAGTTTGGTTCACTAGGCTACACAATCATGGAGAAGACAGCTGAGCTGACAGTTGTCCAGAAGACAATCAATGACTACGTTTACATGGACATCAGTAATCTAATTGTTTACCTTATTCTGAATATTATGATTAAAGTGTTCACATGAGTTGCTTTTAGAATAACCCTTTCATGTTCCCGTTTTACATGTTATAGTACATAGATCGATTAATGGCATGCGTCATTACGTCACCACGCGACGCTATCCGATGTCTCCTCCAAAATTTCACATATAAACATAGTTAGTCTTCGTGATGATGGCATATACAGTTTTGGGCATTTCATTTTTAATTTTATGAAAGCTTCAAGTCCAGTTAATTATTTGTATGTGCATACAGACGACGGTGGTGTTGAAGCTCTTTTATTTGCCGTCAAACGGTTGATCACTGCTGTGTGTATCCTGTCGCAAAATGCGGCGAAAAGTCCTGCACGTTGGTAATAGTTTGATTAAGGTGTTTACATGTCTGTACTGCACTTCAATAATGCAACTAAAATAGGAATACTCCACATGTCTTAATTTGATTTGTGTTTACTTCGATTATGATTTTAGCCGGATTAAGGTCATAAAAAAATCTCTGTTTACATTGTAGACTCTTAATCAGAGTATTGTCTTAATTGTATTAAAATAGGAGTATGTCCATGTAAACGTAGTCATTGACACCCTTCACAAGGAGGGTAAGCCACAAACATTCATTGCCAAAGAAGCTGGCTGTTCACAGAGTGCTGTATCCAAGCATGTTAACAGAAAGTTGAGTGGAAGGAAAAAGTGTGGAAGAAAAAGATGCACAACCAACCCAGAGAACCGTAGCCTTATGAGGATTGTCAAGCAAAATCGATTCAAGAATTTGGGTGAACTTCACAAGGAATGGACTGAGGCTGGGGTCAAGGCATCAAGAGCCACCACACACAGACGTGTCAAGGAATTTGGCTTCAGTTGTCGTATTCCTCTTGTTAAGCCACTCCTGAACCACAGACAACGTCAGAGGTGTCTTACCTGAGCTAAGGAGAAGAACTGGACTGTTGCCAGTGGTCCAAAGTCCTCTTTTCAGATGAGAGCAAGTTTTGTATTTCATTTGGAAACCAAGGTCCTAGGGTCTGGAGGAAGGGTGAAGAAGCTCATAGCCCGAGTTGCTTGAAGTCCAGTGTTAAGTTTCCACAGTCTGTGATGATTTGGGGTGCAATGTCATCTGCTGGTGTTGGTCCATTGTGTTTTTTGAAAACCAAAGTCACTGCACCCGTTTACCAAGACATTTTGGAGCACTTCATGCTTCCTTCTGCTGACCAGAAAGATGCTGATTTCATTTTCCAGCAGGATTTGGCACCTGCCCACACTGCCAAAAGCACCAAAAGTTGGTTAAATGACCATGGTGTTGGTGTGCTTGACTGGCCAGCAAACTCACCAGACCTGAACCCCATAGAGAATCTATGGGGTACTGTCAAGAGGAAAATGAGAAACAAGAGACCAAAAAATGCAGATGAGCTGAAGGCCACTGTCAAAGAAACCTGGGCTTCCATACCACCTCAGCAGTGCCACAAACTGATCACTTCCATGCCACGCCGAATTGAGGCAGTAATTAAAGCAAAAGGAGCCCCTACCAAGTATTGAGTACATATACAGTAAATGAACATACTTTCCAAAAGGCCAACAATTCCCCTAAAATGATTTTTTTATTGGTCTTATGAAGTATTCTAATTTGTTGAGATAGTGAATCGGTGGGTTTTTGTTAAATGTGAGCCAAAATATTCACAATTAAAAGAACCAAAGACTTAAACTACTTCAGTCTGTGTGCATTGAATTTATTTAATACACGAGTTTCACAATTTGAGTTGAATTACTGACATAAATGATAACTTTTCCACGACATTCTAATTTATTGAGATGCACCTGTATATATACACATAATAAATATACACAGTACACACTCATATTATGCAAACAAAACCTTTTATTTTAATCGCGATTAATCATTTTAATATTTCTCTCCATTTATTATGTTTCACTTTTCAGGTTAGTGTTCCAATGCAACACCATCTATCACCACATAAATATATAAACATATATATCTTAAAATTAAGCAAAGCACAAAATGTTTTTAGTAAAATCTGATTATACAGTATAAACAGCAATATTTGCTGAGGGCAAGAATCATTTTTTACAGTGTCGATTATGAAACTGATCAGAAGTGCCCTCTGATCTCACATTACATAACTTGCACAAGCACCATTTATGTTCCTTATTTTATTTAAACTCAGGACTTTATGTTAACCTAGTCAAATTTAATTATTGTGAGTACAGATTTAAGAAAAAAAGGAGCAATTTAAAAAAAAATCAGAATTAAAGAGAATTAAAATTGATTAAAAAAAATCGACATGGACAAAATTACGAGCCTGAAAATATCGATTTTACAATTACAACAAGAATATATATTTGTTTGACTAATACAAATCATGAGAGACTCATATACACTGTTCTTCTGAGGCTTCATCAAAGTGAACTCAGTGAAGCCTTTCATAAGATCTCATAGTTGTTGTATAATAAGCTTTGTATGTCGCTGCATAAAAAGACATCTTTTTATGTGGTCTGACTTTAATACAGGCAGTTACCAGAGTGCTAAGAAAGCAGGAAAACACATTAGTAATTTGTCCGAACAAAGCAAAACTAGACTTTAATGATACTGAACACGCACCAGCAAATTACACACCCGCAAACCAACAAACACCAATTTACTGAATGACACTATTTCTTATAAAAATGCATGGCAAGTCCCACAGATATTACTTTGCAGAAGCAGCAACAGGTCTTTTAGTGTGTTTTTGTGTCATTAGTAAAAAAATTAAAATAAAATAAAAAATAGAAAAAAGTGTAGCACTTTTTACACTAAATGTGCAAAAAAAAAATAAAATAAAATAAAACAGATGTGTATTTCAGCATTGTGTGGGATTAAGATTCTGCTGGAGAGGTTACTGTTGTCAGTCAACCCTGTGAAGTCCTGTGAGAGGACAGCCCTGACTCAGCTCAGCTCTTTCTGCTCCCATGCTGCAAAAGACAGCTCTGACCTGCCAATCAAAATGAATTTGCCCTCAGAGACGAGAATATCAATGACTCAGTGCTTTCAAAGATCACATCGTTCATGTACGGTGCAGCCTGGTTGCCATGCAAGAAAAAGAGAGAGGAAAAAAACAGAGGCCATAGTTTACTCAAAACTTTGTGTTTATAAAAACCATGACAAAAATGTATAGCAAACCCAAGTTGATATTAAACCCAAGTATTGCTGGTTAATAATGCAAAATCTTCAGTTAAAAATGATTACGTCTGACATATTTGTGCCTATTCCCCAATTATTATTAATAAAGTAAATCAACTGCAATACGCCTATGCAGCATAGACGTAGTTTGTTAGTCTGCACAAGCAAATTAGTACCTCTTATTTGCGATCTTAGAAAATCAGAGCCAGAGACACTTAAAGAACAGGGAGGGGGAGTGACATTGACTCAGAGAGGACTGAGTCATGAGAAGTTGTTCAAAACTGATCGCTTGAATATGCACAATCTGCTCTCAAAATCCTCCAGTAGCTCAGAATTATCACTTCACGGTTTTTGATGTTCAATAGCTGCATTTTTTGTTTTGTTTTATGAGAGTCCTAATTGTAACACAAAGCCTGTCAACTAAATCATCTTCCTCTAGACTTTCCTTTGGAGGACTCTAAAAGAGATCTTAAACTGATTAGTTAAGTTAGAATCTGTCAGCATGTCAAGATTTACTCTTATATCTTCATTTAGCCCTTGTGATATATTTGGCTTTGCTTAATCTTGTCTGCATTTGAATAACATGGTACACACATTCCCTTTGGCTAAAGGACAACACAAAAACCTGTTCTTTCCCTTAGGATCATCCACAATGAGCCGACCAGAAATAATCATCTTAAAGCTGTTTGAATATATTCTGTTTTTAACTCTAAACCGAGAAGGGGACTTTTCACATAAAGATTCTAACACCAACTCTAGACGGGTATACCTGTTCCTACTGAGACTGCAAATAGGTTTCAAACTTTTAATCTGCAATTATTGCCCAAGGCATTGACTCACTAAGAAGCGCCATGTTTATCTGACCCAAAATTGTAATTCTACAAATGGCTGGACATCATTCACACAACAGCCAGCAGCATTCAGAGATCTATACGCTGATGCATTGAATTTCCGCCAGACTTTTGACTCCAGAATTGCTGAGTAACAGCATAAACAGGAAGCAGATGCACAAGGGTTCTTCCTAATGCCGCCAAACACCATCAGTGCTGGATCATGGAGAGGTTAGTTTTGTAAAATGTACATTTTCTCCTCTCAGCTGCAAATCAATTTATTATAAATGTGTTTGTTTTTCAAACGTGCCGTTTCAAAATAAACAGAGGGAAATGTCAAGGCTTTTACATTCCCACAGAATTTAACAAAAGACAGCGAGTGTTTCAGCAGTGACACATATTTATTGAGTTAATAGCTATTATTGTATCCCTACGATGCCATGTGACCCACACAGCACCAACTGATGACAATATGACAATTGAACAAAATTTAAGTGTCAAAGCATCTTCGCAGTTACCCAAGCAACAACTACAGAGCAAACAGAAACTGTCATATTTACTTACTTGCCTCCCATGCAGCCTGTATTTCCTCATTGGAACTTGCCAATATAAGCAATGCAGACAGTCCAACAGAAAAAAATAATGGTTTAATAGAGCATGAACTTGACTTACATTTCCATCAGTATAGATGGTATTCAACTTTAAATGGTCAACATGATTAAATTTTCATAGAGAACATCAAATTGATCTGAATACAATCAAATGTTCTTGAACTTCAAAATATAGATCGGTAGGTTCCAGTCACGTTACTTATAGACCAGTCACACATATATAAAGCATATCATATGCCCACGCTAGTGCTCAAGCCTATGTGTTCAGTGTGAATACCAACGGAAGAGAATGGGTCTAGTCCGTAAACATTATTTTTAGTGCCTTTTTTCACACTTGAAATAGTTAAAGGGATAGTTCACCCCAAAATTTAAATTCTGTCATTAATTACTCACTTTCATTTAATTCCAAACCCGTAAGACCTTCATTTGTCTTTGGAACACAAATTATGATATTTTTTTTATGAAATCTGAGAGCTTTCTGACCCTGCATAGACAACGCAACTGACACGTTCGATCCAACTTATTCTGCAAGGTTTGTGAAATTAAATGTTTATTAGGCACTCAAAGATCTGGTTAAATAATACGTATTTACTGAATGCTGATGGTAAACGAGAAAGTATTATATTTGCCTTTCTATTACTAATAGCTCTAATAACTAATAAAGCAATTGTTATAATGGTTTGTTGTATACGTTTTAATTCCTTTGTTTAACATTCTGTCTTTTTATTAGACAGACATCTATCCCTAATAAAAACAACTGTGACAGCAAACAATAGAGTGGGGGAACTATGACGTCACTTTGTAGGCGGATCGGCGGTTAGCATGAAACTGGTTCCTTCGACAAAAAGCCAATGGGATTTTTCCATAAGCTTTTGGATAATCGCAAAAAATAAGCTCTGTGTTCAATCATAGTTCATGAAACTTACACGTTTTGTCCATCAAGATAATCTTCACAAAATAATATAACTTTGATGAATTTTGAAGCCTAAATAAAAGCGCCAGAACTGAAAAGCTAAACTTAGGCTATAAACGAACTACAGCACCACGGTCGCTCACTTTCAACGTCACCACCACCGCGCTCTCGAGAACTGTTTCAAACTTATTTTAAACATGTTCAGTGAAACGTATTTACTCTGTATATGAATTTGAATCCACACTACATGAACCTTTTCATATAAACTGGAATAAATACAAAAGTAGAGCCAAAATAAAACTGAAATGAGACATTAGTAATAAATAGTATAGTGAATAAATGAAATAATCATAACTAAAGGACATTTAAAGCACTTATTTCTGTACATTTCGAAATAAGGTGCATTGAAAGTCAATATATCCTTGATTAATATGAATATTTTAATTAAAAACGTATCCCCGCGTATTTAATCTTTTAAATAACAGCAGAGTTAGCGAGTCTTTGCATATGGTAAGATTAAACTTATTTTAGTGAACAAAGTACCACATTTCAGCTATCATTTTGTTAGGTTGGGTACACAAAATATTATTTTATCCTTGCTTCTACAATCTCTTTCTAACAACTTCATGCGGCCTTACACATTTAATTTTAACGTGGCTTTAAGCACTATGCATCATTAAAGTTTCACTTTCACCACGTAAAGCCAGTAAATGTGGTGTTTACATGTAATAATCATAATATGAATTTACCTTGTGGTACGAACCCAGAGTCTCCGCATCAGTAAACGATAAAACAAGCTTCTTCCCTCCGAAGACATGTGTCGCATTTCGGGGCAAAGCAAAAAAACTAGTGGTGGGCATAGATTAATTTTTTTAATCTAGATTAATCTCAATGTAATCTTGGAATTAATCTAGATTAATCTAGATTAAAATGGCTCATTTGAATTCTGCCAAGTAGATAAGTAAACAACTAGCAGTCATCAAGAATTTAATATTGATAATAACATTGAAGACATTGTATGATTATTCCTTAAAGATAAGGTTTTAATAGTTTTAGTAGTAGTAGCCTATTACGTTCTGCCCAATGTCTTCAAGTGAAACCGAACTTTTATTTTGACGGGTTGCCGTGAGGATAGTTTTTCTCAAATGAAACGCTCATGAAGTGACTCTCAGAGCAGTTCTGGAGATGTTGTTCATGTATTTATGTCCTCATTTAGTGAGACGACAGACGTTAATATCACCGCAAGCGTCATGTGGTCTTCTGTATGAGTAGTGAACAAACCCGCGCGTCTGCGCCATACATTAACACAGAGACGCACAGAAGTCATATTTAAATAGACGTTTTGCGGCTTAATATTTACAAATAGGAGTGGGAGTGTGCTCACTTGTGTGTGCGCTTACGTTTGTGTGTGTGTGTGTGTGTGTGTGTGTGTGCGAACCGGGGCGGAACTCCGCTGTAACGTAGAGACAGAAATGACTCCATTGGGAAGCTTCTTAAAAATAAACTTTCCCTGAAGCAAACCCGGCGGCTTCATAGCTGCATCCATGTTAGCACTCATACACACAGGTTCGAAGACTCGTTCTCGCCCCCTACACATCTGCGCTAAAATATCAAGGTGAAAGTCATCATAGCTTGCGTAGTATAGACCCAGCTCCCAACCCAACTTTGAGAATAGATTAACGGCAATATTTTTTTTATCGCCCGATAAGAGTCTCACGTTAACGCAGCACGTTAACGCCGATAACGGCCCACCACTAAAAAAAACATTGTCAAACAACAATATAAAATGCTGTAAACTATTCATTGGTTATCCTAAAATTAATTGTATCATAAATTATACTACAACTGCAAAATACTAAATTGATATACTGTTTGGCGTGATGACGTTTAATGTCTCCGACAGCGCCTGTAGTGCCATTTAGCAATTTGTTAGCAACCGTCTTTTTTAAGAAACCTAACAATTTAAAAAAATCATGAGTGTGGTGTGACTGGTGTGTTTTATGTCGTAGAATAAAACGTGAAAGTATCTTGAGCTTGTGTGAACCACGGACCTTATTTTAGGGATTTAACCAAAATCCCATTCAAAAAACCCATTGACTCTAAGACGATGGAACCGGAAGTGCTAAAATGCTAACTCGCTTCCGGGTTTTCGCCTACAAAGTGACATCATAGTTCCCCCACTCTATTAAGAGGGAGAACGTGAGCGCTGTGTGCTCAGGTGCTGCAGTTCTCGGTGCTGTCAAAATAAAAGTCCTGCCTTGAACACATTGGCCAAATAGAAAAAGTTATCAACTACTCAATTAAATTTCAAATATCGGCCAATATATCGGCCTCATATATCGGATCGACCACTAGACATACAATTTTCTGTTGCCCCTGTGACAACGCAAAATCTACATCCTTAAAATGAATCTAGAATTTATTAAAATATCTTTAAAGCTCAAATCAGAAGAATTAATGTAACTGTATAAGCTTCACATTTCTGTTTCCATTTACTTCCACTGTAAGTGCGTGAACGCTAATTGTATTCATCATTATGCCACAGATGCTGTTGATTGAGCTGAACCCAGAATATTTCTTCAGGTTTGAAAAAAACTTTTCAAATAGGTCTGTTTTGTGTGAAGGCACTTTACAGTGTTGTATAAGAGAAATGGTTTATAAAGACTCAACTGCTTTAGACCGAGAGTGGGAGCTGAATCTGAACCAGCCCAAAGGGCAGCTGAGAAATCTGCGGCAGCTCTGGCGAGACCCAGAAAAGCCATAATGGAGGACAAATTGAGCATGTAAGTAGCAGTGAGCTCTGTAGTCAACTAAGGATCAGAGCAGCCAACTCTTAAACCCTGCACTTTCAGTATCTGCTCAGAATTTGTGCTCTTTCCCACTGATAAACTATTTAGCTGATCTGTGGTTTCAGCCTGCTGTTTTTGATGTTGTGAAATTGTAGGGGGAGAGTGCTGTGTTTTTACCAGGTGTTTTGAATGAACTGCAACCATTAGGTTGGACACAGGCACCTTATGATGGAGGGCAAGAGGTTGGGAACTACAACCCTCTATCTAACACACACTTCAACAGCAACACGACACAATACAACTATTCCAGTTGCCTAGCAACAAGTGCCTAGCAATAATAAACATACAATAGTCTTTACCTGGTTTGGCATTTTGACTGTCTTTGGGATCTTGCATAAGCCTCAGCATGAGTCTCATTAAGTGTAAGTCAATAGCAGTTTGAGAAGGGAAAGCTGAACAGTTTGACATCTGTGTGTTTATACCTGCTTTGAAACACTGTAGTCTGCCCTGCAGGAAACTCAGCAGGCTGGAAGAAGACAGCTAGAGCAACACTCAATCTCTGCATATATTATATGCACACTGTGTGCACCCAGAAAAAACCTGCTTGGCCCCTTGTAGAGATCTCCTACGAAACCAAAACAGATCAGAAATTGTTAATAAGCACACACACCTAAAAAGAAAAAAGATTGCAAAAAGCTGGATGTGATACTGTACATCCAAAAACAGAAGAAACAGATGCAAGTGTTCTCGAAACCTTTTCGACCTTAATTTGTAGCACTGTCAGGATCAAACTAACAAGGCCGAACTTATCAGTGTTTTGAAGGTTTGGTGGAAGTGTCAAAATAAACTCACTTAAATAAATAAATAAAAACTCACTTGAACATATTGGGAAACTTTTAAACAGGCTTTATGTCAAAAAAAAAAAAAAAAAATCAAACTTCTGTGATGCACTAAACTGCAGCCGCTAAGCAAACAAAGCACTCAAAACAAAACTATTTTATTCACAGACATCTTACTTTGTATGTAAAGCCATAAGCTTTGACCTGACAGTGTCAAAGTGGTGTCTAAAATTACATCTATATATAATTACAAAGCTTTTCTTCAGAGAGATCAGTTTCTTGTTTTTAAATGTGACCTCTTTTGCTCGCTTCAGCTAAAACAAACGAAAAAGGAAAACATTTTCACTTAAAAAAGCCAAACGCTTTGTAAGTGTGCGTCAGAAATATTCATGAGTGCAATTAAAAGTCTCCGAAGGGGAAAAAAACAAGTACAAATCGAGCATATTTTTAAACCGTGCAAATCCCTTGCATAATTGCACCAATAGATGAATTTAACCATAGCCTTCTGAATCCAGGGCAGACTTCTATGAAGAAGATGAGATACGCAGAACTTGGATGCTGCACCCTCGACAACTGAGGATATTATGGGATTGGAGCCGGTTAAGTAACAACAATATGGCATTCTGTGGGGCTGTCATGTTAGTAAGCTCATCTGGAAGCCGGCGGCAATAATTCTGGTGCGTCTCTAAGTGTGCCCTTGCAGGGTACATTGCCCCCTCATGAAAGTAATATGGTTTTGCAAACTCTCAGCAGGTTCAGTTGTAGAGGAGCTTGAGCCAAGCACATTGTTTTGTGATGACAAAAAAGACGAACATGCAGCAGGGAGGGTATTTACATTCTTCATTTTCTCTCTACAGACGGCGAGATTATTGCCTGCCATTATGAGTGCGTTCCAACTGGGAGCAATTTATTTAGATTAAACCTCGCTGTTGTTTCCTTAATGCATTTCAGAAAATATTAAATTGTGTGAGGAAGGGCATGAGCACAAATAGAAGAGAGAGAGAGAGAGCAGTAATAAGCAAAAAGGTGTGGAGCGACGGAGATGGAAAAGAATTATTAGCGCAAATTTATTTTATGGACTCGCAGAGAAATGAAACAATTCTGTTATGATTTTGTCAGACCGAGAGATGCAGTCAGTTCAAGATGGAGGGGTCTCGCATGCACTTCTTCCACTGCGGAAATCATAATGATCTCAATTACACGGTCATCTGTCAACACAGTTCGTTTTCTCCAGGTGTCAACATCTCTGATGGAAATGTCAACAACGCCTGTGTAGATTTAAAGAAAACCTTTGCATTGAAAATGACAAAACGCTCGCGACAGATGCACACTGTTAGGAAACAAACAGGCAGGTGATAGAGCTGGTCAAGTGCTGTTGTTTCCACGGTGAATACTTTCACAAAGAGTCCATTACTTTGCTCACTTCTTGGGACTTCATGGATCCAATAGCTTAAAGCGCTTGACATAATGAAATTCATGAAACAGACCTCATATTGGAAATTACATCAGATGTGTTATGGCTATTACGGTTCCCATATTTACTATCTGAACTCTCAGCCTGAACTCATTAGTATTCATATGTAAAATTCACACATACATTTTTGCATGTATGATTATCCACAAAAATGTATGATAGCATGTAAACCATACAGCATCTATAGCAGTTCCACAGACAATCTAGATATTTTGAATCATATAGATCAGTGGTTCCCAAACCTGTCCTGGAGGACCCCCTGCCCTGCACATTTTGTATGTCTCCCTCATACAAACACACCTGATTCAAATCATCAGCTCATTAGTAGAGACTGCAAGACCTGATTTGGGTGTCTAATAAGGGAGACATACAAAATAACTTCTATTATAGATCCACTCTAAACCCCACCCCTACATTAAACACATCTCAATAAAATAAAACTATATTTAGGTGGAAATATATATACTGACCTTTGTTACATTAAACTCTTATGTCCATATTCATGTAGAAAAATCAACCTGTTAAGCCAACAAATTCAATATTTATTAACATTTGTACATCTGAAAGTTGTTCGTATATGTAAATGCTTACTTTTTAGTTGCTATTTGTAATACAAATAATCTTACAGTGTAATATTTAGAACCTTTTAGATTTATTTCAAATTTAGAACCTATTCAAAAGGTCTGAAGTCTCTTCTGCTCATCAAGGCTGCATTTATTTGACCAAAAACAGTATAATCAGAAATACTGTGGAAATATTATTACAATAGAAAATAACTTTTCTATTTTATTAACATGTTATAAAGTGTGATTTATTTCTATGACTGCAAAGCTGAATTAAGCATCATTATTCCAGTGTCACATGATACAGAATGATTCAGAAATCATTCTAATATGCAGATTTGGTGCTCAAGAAACATTTCTTATTATTATTATTATTGATGATGAAGTAAACTGCTGCTTAACATTTTTTGAATATGTGGTACATTTTTTCAGGTTTCTTGAATAAATTGAAGTTTAAAAGTAATCATGCATTAGAACCAACTCCCTATGGACATACAAAATCTGAAAGTTATACAGCCAGTGTTGCTCTAAATGTTCAGAGATTGAACATCCTGCACTGTGATAAAAAAAGAAGAAAAAAAAAAAAGTTGAGCCAACTTAAAATTAATGCAACCAGCTTCAGCAGATTTTTGAGTTTTCTCAACTTGTCGTTTTAAGTTTAAGTTTATACAACAAAATTTGAGAATTCTTTTTTTTTTTTTTACAGTGCGCATACACACTTAAAGTCTTAGCACTGTCAAGGGGGATATTATTTTACTATATCTCAGTGCGACCTCATTAAACCACATTGCTGAAATCACCTCATGCCAGCCTGCCCCTGCGCCTGAGGCTCAGCTTATGCCAGTCTGCCCCCAGCGCTTAAGGCATGCAGAGAGTAAAGGGCTCTGCTTCATACTGCAAATCGACATCATTCATCTATATCATGGAACTGAAAACCTCAAAGAATTATAGAGTAGCTAGTCTCCTGTTTACAAGAATTAAAGCATTAAATCTTTGTTTCATTACTTGTCTGGAATTGGACAGTCATGTGAACAGAGAAATTCTCTCACTTCAGAGTCTACAGCTTTGAAGCTTCCTATATTCTGTAAAGAGCCAAATGAAAGTTTGGTCCAAACTTGAAAAATTAAGTTTGTCATTTTAAAAATATTAATACAAAAATACTATAACATAAAAACATAAATAAATATATATATAAATAAAAGAAGTCATAACAACTCTGGCTCTAGGCATGTTATAATACTTGTGGGGAATTTAGTTTCCAAGGCAACAGTGCATTCCAGGAGAGCTGAAGGGAGGGGTATGAGTTTAAATATATATTTTTATGAGATTACATAAATGAAAGGTGGATGAAGAACAGGGGTGTCAGGATGATTATGTAAAAACTAGCAGGGAGGGTGGTGGGTCATGTTTTTGGAAACATTTGAAATCCCTCACTGCATTGCTATGAGCACGTTTCTGAGCGTCAGGAAGTACTTCTCTCATTCTATGAATGTTATATATCAGAATTGAAATACTCTTTCAGCACTAAAAAGCACAGCAGCATTATTAAAGAATGAATGAATTTCAAGCACCAATGTGACTTTTGTCTTTTGTTCATCTTTCGGCATAGTTCTTTTTTTTTTTTTTTGGCATAACATTTTATGAATAACTAACAAATTTTTCTTTATAACTTGCTTCACTGGTTTTATATCACATGAGAAAACATAGCAACTGGAATAAACCCATGGTTAAGGTTGTATGTATCTTTGGAATGGTGAAATCACCATCTGTCAGTTATGTCTGATAAACAAGTCAACAGATATGTTTTGCTTATAATCACGTCTTTTGCAATACTAAACTTCTTTAAATTATTTAAAGCACTGTGAATTATTAAATGTTTCTTTGCAATCACTTTTGCTTCTGTCAACCATACATAATGCTTAAACGCTGGAAATGAAATGGAACATGAGTCACATGTACAATATGTTGAACATTATATATAGGGCAAAATAGTGTTTATGTTCGCTTTGTTTCAGAACAGTGCTAATTTACATATGTCTTTCATCTGTTTCATGCTGTGAGAAATTAAGTCAACACCAGTATCCCCGAAAAAAAAAGAAAAAGAAAAAAAAAATAGAAAGACACATTAACATCAGAGACAGACAAAGCAAAAAGACTCCTTTATGATCCGTATGTTAAGTGGCCAGGAACAAACAAGGCTTCATGACTTGATTTAAATAGCCTGCCATTCCAATCAAATGCAAATGACCCACAATGTGTCATCACATCAAAACATTTCACTTTCCTTCATCCATTATGTGCTATCTGCCTTTACCTTTTCTAAATGCTAGTTTACCTAATCAATTGAGGGTAGCTATAGGTCTAACTACTATAGTATTGGTCTGCTCTTTTTGATCTCTATTGAAGACCCCAGATGGTGAATCCATCTTAGTTGTCTACCTGCACTAGATATATTTTAGGGCATTTAGGTTACAATGTCTATGAATACTACAGTCATCAGTATCCGTCAGAGCCTAGCATGTGCTGCTGTGTTAAACAGATCTGCCAGAAGAAGAGCGAGTAAATAGACTCGGCCTGGGACTCACACAGATTCCGCCAGACCGAGCTGAGAGTTTAAGTTCGCGAAGGCCCTCAGGTAGGGATGTATTAGCTGAACATTGCTGATACTACGAGTTTAGAATGAACAACAGCTCTTGTAAGGTCAAACTCAGGTTTTGTAGGCATTTTTCCTGTTCACTAGAGTTATATAATGAGATAACATCATCATTCCACATCCTGGACACGAGTTCCTTGTCTTGGCCTCTCCCTGGACCATCTGCTCTATATCTCCAGGCTTGAATGTCACTTGCTTTTCATTGCTTTCATTTGAGCCAGCTGAGAATGACTGAGCTGTCGGACCAGCCAGAAACCCCCTGCTCTCTCTCTGGACTTCCTCCTTTTCAGGCAACGGTGCTAATTAAATACACAGGGTTTGGCACAGATGCCCACTTCCCTCACTTCATTGTGGGTTTCATAGCATGTTCTCCTGCCACTGACCTACAAAAGCCGCTTTTCCACTATCGGGCCGAACAGTTCTCTTTGCGTAACCGTTCCGTGCCATGCCGATCCGGGCCAGTCAGCACGGATACGATTTCGTTTTCCACTGCGGGGCTGATAACAGATCTCTTTGGAATGCAATTCAAATGCGTCAGTTGTTGCCGTGGTAACACAAGTTTTTACATATGATATGAGGTGTAAATAACCACCGTGTTATGGAGGATGATCAGAAATTTATTTCGATTTTATTACTAAGCGGCTATAGGCATCTCACTATTAGGGATGGGTTGAAAATATTGATTTCTCGATTTTAACTGAAGACTCAATCTTTCAGCTGTTTTTAGCTGACGCATGAACAAAAGCTTTTTTTTTGTAGTGCACCTTCCATCCAATAAATTGCAATATGCTTTGTTAAAGGATTAGTTCACTTTCAAATTAAAATTTCCTGATAATTTACTCACCCCCATGTCATCCAAGATGTTTATGTATTTCTTTCTTCAGTCGAAAAGAAATTAAATAAAAACATTCCAGGATTTTTCTCCATATAGTGAACTTCAATGGACTCCAAACGGTTGAAGGTCAAAATTACAGTTTCAGTGCAGCTTCAAATGGCTATAAACGATACCAGACTATGAATAAGGATCTTATCTAGCGAAGTCATTTTAAAAAATAAAATAATGTATATGCTTTATAAACACAAATGCTTGCCTTGCTCTGTTCTGCAATGCGTGTTCATGACTTCACGTAATACGTAATTACATTGAAAAGGTAACACTTGACGTAGGTGGAAGTACCGAGCCAGTGTTTACAAGTTGAACATGCAAATACTAAGTCAAACGCCCTTTACAAAAAAAGGGAGTTAAAAGGTAAAACAACGATGTCGGACGATTTTGAACTTGGAGGAGAAGAGATGGAGTTTTTCGCCCTGCCCTACCTTTTTGAACCAGAATACACACAGGAAGAAATTGGGCAGATGGAGGACATGGAGGCGACACAAACCTCTCAAGCGTGACCTTTTCAACGTAATTACATATTACGTGAAGTCATGAATGCGCATCGCGGAACAGAGCAAGGCGAGCATTTGTGTTCATAAAGCATTGTAACAAGTGGGGCGGGGCCGAGAGCCGTGGGAGCGGAGTGAGGCCGGTGGAGTTTAATGATAATGAGCGACACCTGCGCCACTCACCGGTCTCAAGTCCCACGGAGGAGCTCCGGAAGGATAAAAGGAGGAACGAAGAGACGAGAGAGAACCAGGCCTGGACTTTATTTTGTGTTTTGTGTGCGGCAGTTGACAGTCCGTGAGGGGCTACCGCTTTACTTTTATGTTTGTTTATTTTATTTATTAAAGTCTTTAAATGTTTGCCGGTTCCTGCCTCCTCCTTCCCGTTCTACGAACTGTGTTACAAGCATATAAATTATTATAATTTTTTTTAAATGACCAATCATTTCGCTAGATAAGACCCTTATTCATCGTCTGGTATCGTTTATAGCCCTTTGAAGCTGCACTGAAACTGTAATTTTGACCTTCAACCGTTTGGAGTCCATTGAAGTTCACTATATGGAGAAAAATCCTGGAATGTTTTCATCAAAAACCTTAAATTTCTTTTCGACTAAAGAAAGAAATACATAAACATCTTGGATGACATGGGGTTGAGTAAATTATCAGGACATTTTAATTTGAAAGTGAACTAATCCTTTAATTTTGATATCTAACAGTCTCGATTTTAAAATGTTGTAGTTTTTATGAAATTAAGACAATAAATAATGTTTTGGTGCTCTTTAATGTGAAGTTGCACATCGGCATCGCTTTAACTGCCTCAAATCAGGCAAAGCAGCAGCACAGAGCGCACACGAAGCAATCATCTCTTCCTCTTTATTAGTCAAGTCAAGTCACCTTTATTTATATAGCGCTTTTACAATACAGATTGTGTCAAAGCACTTAACAGTATCAAATTGGAGGATAGAGTGTCAGTAATGTATAATGATAAGATTAAACACTCAATTTTCAGTTAAAGGCATTTCATTATTGAATTCAGAGATGTCATTGTCTAGCTCAGTTTAGTTTAAATAGTATCTGTGCAATCAAATCGGCGATAATCGCTAGAAATTACTAGTTATAGCACAAAGTAAACATGAATGAACATAAGTAGGGCTGCATGATTATGACAAAAATCATAATTGTCGATTATTCCATTGAGATTGTAATTGCGATTATTAATAACAATTATTTTGAACAGATTTATGCTATTGTATTGTTTGAAGCTGCATGCCATATTTTTATATAAAATATATATTTAAAAAAAGGCTGAAAACACTCTTCCTGAACTTTTATTGCTTTCCTAAAGCATTGAGCCTCAAATATCAACACGGGGTAGTCGTGGCCTAATGGTTAGGGAGTCGGGCTTGTAACCTGCAGGTTGCTGGTTCGATTCTCGCGCCGGCAGGAATTGAAGGTGGGGATTGTGAATGAACAGCACTCTCTCCACCTTCGATACCATGACTAAGGTGCTCTTGAGCAAGGCACCGAACCCCTCCCAAGGCTGCCCACTGCTGTGTGCGTGTGTGTGTGCGTGCATGCGTGTGTGTGTTTGTGCACTTGTTCACTACTCACTGCTGTGTGTGTGCACTTGGATGGGTTAAATGCAGAGCACCATTTCGAGTATGGGTCACCATACTTGACAACACGTCACGACTTAACTTACATTGGTTTGGTTTCTTCTTTAAACGAAAAAAGGTAAAATTATGGTTTAATTTTTTATGGAAAAAAATGGTTTACTAAAGCTTTCATTTACAATTAAACAGACGAAATTTCAAATTACAGTAACATTTTACAGTACAATTTATATTATCAGGGCTCCAGATTAACATTCGAGAGCAGTGGCACCAGCACCTGATTTGGTAGCACTGAACATGTAATATTACAAGTTTTGTCTCTTAGAAATGCACATTAGAACAGGAGCTTGAGTTCAGAGTAGCAGGAGCTTGAGTTGGGATGCAGATGTACATTTAACAGTACCATTGTGAAAACTGTAACAGCTTCATTTATTTATACATAACCAAAAGTACAGCACCTCATTACCATGGTAAAAAAGTAGCCTAACCATGGTTTCTATGGTGTTTGCATTAAAAAAACAGTAGCCTAAAGACATTCAGTCAATTACAAATCCACATCAACTGATAGAATAATTAACAAAATAATGTAATTATATTCCATTACTCCTTTAACATATTTAGTATATTAATAATATAATAATAATCAATATGAATATCCTACTTTTCTGCCACTGTACCATTGTTAGTGTTACTACAGTAAAACTATAGTAAATGTGGGTGATTTGTGGATTGAAACGTCTTCTAACTGGATCGTTGTTGCACGGTTTCTGCTGTTTTCTGCATCAGTGTTGATGAGAATAACAGCTTCGATTTATTTGGCTTTAAACTAGTTTAAATTAAAGAGAGGTGATTTGTACTGGAGAACTCTTGCGCTGAACTTGAATGCTTCTTACTGGATTTCACAGCGTTGTTTAGCGTGATCGCGTCTGGTTACTGTAATAAACCATACGCTCTGAGCTCGCGCTGCGCTGTTTTCTTTTGAGGCGAGCGGATAAAAGGTCCGTTCAAGCAGTACTGCTATTTTGTTCCGCTTTTGATCTAGTGTGTTCGAGTTTGTTAAACGCTGCGCTGCAAACACCTCTTAAGCACACAGAATAATGCAAGTGGGCACTTTTAATTATTTATCTTTGTAATCGCGGCTTTGAACGATTATGTAATCGTGGCATCCATAATCGTAATCGCGATTAGAAATTGATTAATTGTGCAGCCCTAATAAGAAGGTATGTTGAAAGATAAGCTACAACTTAAATGTGAAACGTATAATGACGCCAATAATGTAGCTTGCAAACAATATGTAACATTACATGTCTCTTAGAAATGCACATTAGAACAGGAGCTTGAGTTCAGAGTAGCAGGAGCTTGAGTTGGGATGCAGATGTACATTTAACAGTACCATTGTGAAAACTGTAACAGCTTCATTTATTTATACATAACCAAAAGTACAGCACCTCATTACCATGGTAAAAAAGTAGCCTAACCATGGTTTCTATGGTGTTTGCATTAAAAAAACAGTAGCCTAAAGACATTCAGTCAATTACAAATCCACATCAACTGATAGAATAATTAACAAAATAATGTAATTATATTCCATTACTCCTTTAACATATTTAGTATATTAATAATATAATAATAATCAATATGAATATCCTACTTTTCTGCCACTGTACCATTGTTAGTGTTACTACAGTAAAACTATAGTAAATGTGGGTGATTTGTGGATTGAAACGTCTTCTAACTGGATCGTTGTTGCACGGTTTCTGCTGTTTTCTGCATCAGTGTTGATGAGAATAACAGCTTCGATTTATTTGGCTTTAAACTAGTTTAAATTAAAGAGAGGTGATTTGTACTGGAGAACTCTTGCGCTGAACTTGAATGCTTCTTACTGGATTTCACAGCGTTGTTTAGCGCGTGATCGCGTCTGGTTACTGTAATAAACCATACGCTCTGAGCTCGCGCTGCGCTGTTTTCTTTTGAGGCGAGCGGATAAAAGGTCCGTTCAAACGAGTACTGCTATTTTGTTCCGCTTTTGATCTAGTGTGTTCGAGTTTGTTAAACGCTGCGCTGCAAACACCTCTTAAGCACACAGAATAATGCAAGTGGGCACTTTTAATTATTTATCTTTGTAATCGCGGCTTTGAACGATTATGTAATCGTGGCATCCATAATCGTAATCGCGATTAGAAATTCGATTAATTGTGCAGCCCTAATAAGAAGGTATGTTGAAAGATAAGCTACAACTTAAATGTGAAACGTATAATGACGCCAATAATGTAGCTTGCAAACAATATGTAACATTACATATATCTTAGAAAGGCCATTCAAATCACCACAGCTCGTTAGTAAACTAGAAAATATAACACCAGCAAGGAGCTTTTTGCTTAATACAGGCACTATAATACATATTAATTGTACTTCTGTCATGACAACTCTCTGAGAGTTTAGCATGGTGATATACACAGCAATGTTAATGTGTTTGATCTTGGCAGAATAGGCAAGGCAAGTTTATTTATATAGCACATTTCATACACAGTGGTAATTCAAAGTGCTTTGCATAAAAGGACGTGAAATAGTCATTAAAAATAATAATAATAAATCACAACAATAAAAACAAGGAATTTAAAAAAAATAAAACTATATAAAAATTTATTTTAAAATTTAAAACAGTTAAGAACAGAAAATGATTATACAGTGCAATCAGTTCGGACGTAGCACAGTGCTCATTTAATAAATGCAGAGCTAATCAGATGAGTTGTGTGTCTGGATTTAAATGTGGCTAATGTTTTAGCACATCTGATCTCATCTGGAAGCTGGTTCCAACTGCGGGCGGCATAATAGCTAAAAGCGGACTCCCCTTGTTTTGTGTGAACCCTTGGCATTTCTAACTGACTTGATCCTAATGATCTGAGTGGTCTGTTAGGTTTATATTCTGTGAGCATATCTGCAATGTATTTAGGTCCTAGGCCATTGAGTGATTTATAAATGAGTAAAAGTACTTTAAAATCAATCCTAAATGTAACTGGAAGCCAGTGTAAGGACCTGAGGACTGATGTGATATGCTCAGATTTTCTGGTTCTAGTCAGAATCCTGGCAGCAGCGTTCTGGATGAGCTGCAGCTGTCTAATGGTCTTCTTTGGAAGGCCGGTGAGGAGACCATTACAATAGTCCACCCTGCTGGTGATAAAGGCAACAAGTTTCTCCAAGTCTTGACTGGACACAAAACATCTAATTCTTGCAATGTTTTTGAGATGATAGTATGCTGATTTAGTTACTGCTTTGACATGACTACTAAAACTAAGGTCTGTCTCCAGAAATCACCCCAAGATTTTTGACTTGATTTTTAGTTGTTTGACCCCTAGAGTCAAGGTATGCATTCACCTTGAGAACTTCATCTTTGTTTCCAAATGCAATGACTTCTCCTTGTTTAACTGAAGAAAGTTCTGGCACATCCAACTGTTAATTTCATCAATGCATTGGCAGAGGGAGTCAATGAGGCTAGTCATTTGGAGAGAAGGCTAGGTAAATCTGGGTATCATCAGCATAGCTGTGACAGGCAATTTGGTTCTCTCTCATTATTTGACTTAGTGGGAGCATATACAGGCTAAACAAGAGTGGTGCAAGAATTGAGCCTTGTGGGACTCCGCATGTCATGGACGTCTACTTGGACTTATGCTCTCCTATACTCACATAATAACTTCTCCCTTCTAAGTATGACCCGAACCATTTGAGTACCATCCCAGAAAGCCTGACCCAGTTTTCCAGTCTCTCTAAAAGTATGTTATGATCAACAGTGTCAAACGCAGCACTAAGATCTAGTAGTACCAGCACTGATATTTTGCCAGAATCAGAATCGAAGCAAATATCATTTATTATCTTAAGCGCTGTCTCTGTACTGTGATGCGCTCAGAAACCAGATTGAAAATTGTCCAGGTGTCCATTTGAGTTTAAGTAGTTGTTCAGCTGATTAAAAACTACCTTTTCAATAATCTTACCTATGAAAGGAAGATTTGATATTGGTTGTAGGGTTTGATACATAAATATAATTTAATTTAGCTCAAAGGGAATCATTTATGATTTTATAGGGAATTTGAACAGAATCACTGTTCTGCGGCTGATCACTGAGTCGGCAGCGATTCACTGAACGAGCCGTATAACATCAACTCTGCACTGGATATTAAAATCCAAAATATAGTGAAAACACTATTAATAAGCACAGTAACAAGATCGGCAGATTAAGACATTAACTTGTAAGCACAAAACACAAGATACTTCTCTTTTAAATATAAATACGACTTTATTTATATAAACCTAAGACATAAACTAATCTAACCCATGAACACAAGCAGTCACACATTCATACGTTGCAGAAAGAGAGAAAGGATGAGTTTAGAGAATGAGAATGAGAAATCCCAAGTTTATAGCAATATGTGCTATCACATAGACCTGAACAACCATCAATCACGTAATTAACCCTCGCATTGAGTTTCTCAATGAGGCTAAAATTTATATTAAATGCGCCAGTTCAGTTAGACCTGGAGGTACTTGCTTGCGTTGCCTTTGTGTTACAGGGATTCCCTTTTGTCGTCATCGTCGTTGCAGGAAAGGGGTTTCCCGAGTTGGTGATTGGCTGGAAGTTCAGTAGTCGTTGAAGGGATGTCTTGGGCGTTGGCTGAGGATGCGGAGTTGGTCTGGTTGAAGTTTTGAGGCGGTCACAGGCTCGAGTTGAACTCGGAGACAAGGCGTGGTGGCAAAACTTAAACTGAGAACACGAAACTCGCAACGGAAAATAAACTAAAATAAAAGAGAAAGAAAGAATATAATGAGACTAGGTGGTTTTTCTTCTCATCGTGGTGTTAAGTAGCAACTGGCCTGTAGGCCAGAGCACGCTCAAAGAGCGCTAAAACAGCGTCAAAACGCGGTAGCGAGAAGAAGGGGAGAAGGGAAGAAGGGAGAAGGGAAGAATTGATGGTGTCCTGAGGTTTTAAACTTGGCTTTTGGACACATCCCATCTGGTGTCTTGACCAATTAGATAGGCTATTATCTTAGCTAGGGTTGTTCCTTCCATCATAAATCAGCATGTTATCAGTCACATGGTCCGAATTTTACACACTCTTGCAAAGTATACACTTGGATGTGATTTCTATAACCAGAATATGATACATTTGAAAAAGAATCAATTGGAAGAAACGTTTCAAGCTAGAATTGTCAAGCTCGTACATATCAAACACGAATACCTTAAAGTCATCCAATAGTTATTAAAAAGACATACATAATATGTGCTTAAAACATGATAGTCTAATGTGTGGGTTACATACATAATATAGTGTTATGCCTAGCAATGTCCTTTTAGGATGGTTTTATGTGCATATGAAAAAGAAAGTCTCTGTGTAGTTCTGTGGAGACCAAAAGACATGTTCTTTGGACAGAGGAATTTCAGTCTGGTTCTTTGTCTTCTATGTGTGGGGGAAAAGTCAATCTAAAGAAGCTTGTGATTTTTCTTGTGGAACACATGTGATGGCCATCTCCTTCCGGCATTGTACTGGTCAATGAGTATTCTTTTGTCTTAATGTTGTGAGCTGTTCTGTAAGAGAGGCTTGTTGGTAAGGCTTGCTCCAGACTCATGGCGCTTAGGAATCTGATTTATGATGTCCTGTTTTCTTGGGCCTCTCCGGAATTTCGGCTCCTCATGTTTCGATGTTCTGATCGAATCTTAGTTTTGTCTGACTCGTTCTGATCCTACATGGTCTATAGTTGCTCAACATTGTGTTATCAAGATTGCGCTTTTTCAGAAGGGGCTTAACGACTACAGTTTTCAGGGAGTTTGGAAAAGTCCCAGAAAGAAGTGAGATGTTCACCACTTCTAAGAGATCTGCTTCTAAACAGTTGTGGGAAAAAAGATGTGGGAAGTGTGTCAAGATAGCAGGTTGACGATTTAAGGTGCTGTACTGTTTATTCCAAAATTTTGCTATCAATTGCTTCAAAAACAGACAAAGTCACTTCTTTTGAAATTGCGGTCGAATCTGTGTGACCTCTGCATAACTAGAAGATGTGCCAGTCTCCTTTCTGATATTAGTGATCTTCTCTCCTCAACCACCACCAGTGTGCAGCATCAATCTGGATGGTGCGAAGGCAGCCACCACAGTACACAACGGAGCCAGTGCGCTCACCACACACCAGCTACAGGTGGAGAGGAGAGGAGAGAAGAGAGAGAGATTGAGAGAGAGATTCAGTGGATGGGGATTATTAGGAGGCCGTGATTGACGAGAGCCAGTGGAGGGAATTTGGCCAGGACGCTGGGTAACACCTCTACTCTTTACGAGAAGTGCCATGTGATTTTTAATGACCACAGAAAGTCAATGAGTCACAAAGAGGTGGAGCTGGGGAAGGTGCAGGGTTTCTGAAGCGCGCTGCAACTGCTACATGAAATATTTGAATGTTGAGCAGCAATCTCATTTACTGCTGATGAGAAAAGAAACCAATCAACTGCACCATGTTAAGAATGATATGATTATATCAGTTCAGTTAGAACCCATTGCTTGTTTCATGACAGAACTTTGTATTTTTAATTAACCTGTTCTTCAATATTTAATGTGTTATGAAAAGTCACCATTTAAATAATCATATTTCCAAAAACAAATTGGAGTAGATGCCACTAAAAATTTACTACAAAAACAATTTAAATGTTTGTATGCAAATGAGTTGTAAATTGTAACCATTAGCCTAATACTAATGTGACACATGACAGGGTTCCCTCTATAGTTTACAGCATTAGCTGTTTTTCCCTGAGATAAATTTATATACCGTTTTTGATATAAATCTATATGAATCAAATACCAAACTTGTGAATCGAAGTGCAAAATCTGTGTCAATACCCAGCCTTACTCACTACTCAGTGTCTGTGGGATTCTCATGCTTAACTTTCTCCCTCATTTTCTCTTTTAACGCAGAGCCTTCTCGTCGAATCTCTCCCACAAAGGGCACAAACCTCAGGTGGAAATTTTGAGGCGAAAATCACATTCAATTAGAGATAAGATACAGCACAAGAACAATGGTGTGCTGTGTAAAAGTACAGTGCAGCTGACATGAGAGCTGAACTACATGGATAGAAGAATTCTAATGGATCCTCTCACCAACCCTCTTATGGCACTTTAGTGCACTCGTAACAGCATGCTCTCCATTCCTCTCTCTCTCTCTCTCTCCATTCTCTCAGGTCTGTGCAGTTTAATTGAGGTCTGTGCAATTAAATTGTGCCCTGGAAGCCATATTCAGCTCACTCGATAGATAGTGGCAGCACATCCTGAGGAAATAAGGGCTCTAACCTGTTCAGTCCTCACCCCTCCCTCTCCCCGAGGAAATTCGGATATGTCACAAAAATTTAAGCTCTTTCAGTCTGAACCAACAACACCCCTCCGCCGCCACCAGACCCTGTTGTTGCGACATCACTTCTTTATCTCAGACTTATCTGGAGATCTACAGCAGCCTCTCTCATGGCTGCTGCACCTCGCTACTTGGCCGTAATTAGCAAGCAATTCCATTAAGGCAAATGAAAGTGTCTATGAGGCTTAATGGCTTCGATATCAATGGTTGGAATAAATATCATTCATCAGAAGCCGCCTTAAGTTTAACAAGCCAATGAACTCAACATCACCTTTGTGGTAAGCGAAAGACCTTAAGTATTGTACACTGTTCCTGAAGAGTCTAAATGTTTTGGTCTATATGGGCAGAATGCAAATTACCTTCTAAATTCATTCTAATTATTTACTCACCCTCATGTCATTGTAAAACTGTAAAATAAAGAATGTTTTTGTACATACAATGAAAGTTAATTGAGTCATTTTTCACAATATCTTCACAGAAGAAAGTAAGTCACGGGTTTGGAATGACTTGAGGGTAAGGAAATGAATTTTCATTTTTCGGATGAGCTATTCCTTTAACATGTGATACATACAGAACAAAGCATTGCCGCTTATCTATCTCTCACCCTAACCACTGAGATGTCAGCTTGACTCTACAGTCTTTCATGAAGAATGATGTCTGTTTTCCATCCTAAAGACATGTGTTGACATGTTCAGTTTCATCTTTCTCCTGCTTTTGAAGTCACATTAAGAGGATTCACTGCACTCTAAAGAAGCAGACATCATATTTCAGTCTTGCTAATATGTATAAAACACAAAACACCTGATCTGAGGAAAGAAAGGATGGTGGATTAGGTGGTCCATGCAATGATGACCAATGTATCTTTTAAGACCATAAATGCTGCAGTCACTACAGTTCAATAGTTTGGGGTCAGTAAGATTTTTAATAATGATTTTGAATATTATACTTAAAGCTGGAAATAGAAAATAAAACAGCATTTATATGAAACAGATTTGTTTTTTGTTTTTGTTTGTTTCTGAAATTAAAACATCTTGATTGTTTTAGATAAAATTTAAAAAACACAAAGAATATTAGGGCTTTTCTCAGAACTAACTTACTTTTCTGAGGCCTTTTTGCAATGACTTTTAACCAGCTGGTGTCAAGGTTTAGAAGAATAGAGTAGAGCATCTCTGATAGTCTCTGCAACTAATACCAATTCAAACGGTCACGGAGTAATTGTTATTCTTCCACTGTTTTCCATGGTAGCCAATGCCCTCTAGACTATAACTCAGCTCAGCTCTCGATGCTCCATGCTTCCTTCCACATTTTTACTGCCACTTCAAATAAGAGTCAATATTACAACCATACCCTTTATGAGGTTCTGTCTGGACTGAGAAAAATGTGCCCTATTAAGACCAAACAAGACCAGGTTGTTTAGACTTAAATCACTTCCTTTGGGCAAAACATTGGTGCCCATAGAAGAGCCAGAGTTGTCCTCAAACAAGTTTCTGCTCTATTATAGGTTTCCTAAATTATAATGCTACTCCCCAAGATCGCTAAACCTCTTAACAATACTCTCAAAAGAGATCTGCCTAGCTTTACCCCAAGAGAACGAACCGAAGAGATGGATGAATCCTGCTCTGTTCTGAAAACAGCCATATCGTTATATACTTGCACCAATGCTTAATCATCCTGACATGGACAAAGGCCTACACCTGAACTCACACAACTTTGTTGCAAACTGATGAAAACACTGCTTATATTACTCCTTGCTGATAACACTTTCCAGGAAAGGTCAACTCGATTATCCCATATTTAACAGTACTGGCTCAATACTGTGTGAGACATGCGGTTTTAAAATCACTGAACTCACTGTAATCATTTTCACCTCCACACTCCCCACCACTTTAAATATTTTATACACAAACAAAAATCTGTCCACGTATTTTTGAGATGCATAAAAAATACATGACGCAAACAACACAACTAATATCTAATACATTTTTGACATTATAAAGCTAGATTATTTTATTAACACTAGGGCTGCACGATATATCGTTTCAGCATCGATATCGCGATATGCACATCCGCGATAGTCACATCGCAGGATGTGCGATTTTTAGTATACTGACCGTTATATTTATACTGATCGTTTTCGCGACAGCTATCGCATCACGCCACCCCGCGACGCACTGTCTTCACTGGACGCGAAAAAGCGACCGTTGCAAATCCTTTGAACTTTGTGTCAGTAAGTCATAAAAAGAATGAGGGATTTACTCGCAAGGATTTGCCGTGTCGCGCCGCATCCAGTGTAGACGGCATCACTGATTATAATGGGTTCTATTGTATTTTGTCAGCGCCCTTTGTAGACACGGTGAGAGCCACTCAGATATATGTGAACACTGAATTCCATTCAGTTCCGTGTCTATTTGTGCCTGAAATGACACATACGCGCGAAACTGTCAAAATGCATGTCTACAAGTATCCTTGTAAACACAGTTGCTTATGGCTTAGGTGAAGGTAAAAAATTTATAAAGAAAATGGATAGTATGCTCACAGCAGTTTAATGTTCTTAAGGCTTTCAGTGTCATGAATGTTAATCAAACAGCAAAACACAGAGAAAAATCACTTTTGTAGCTTTAACAGATTTATTAGATTTAATTTATACAGTGTTATTTTACATTTGATTATTCAACCAGTATACCTGAATACTGTTAGACTTACTGAAAAAAATATAAAGCACTGTTTATTTATTTTCTATCTTTGTTCTATTATATTTATCTGTTTGTAATTTGTTCATTTTTCTATGCTGATTTACTCATCTACAATATTTTTTTTCCAAATAGAGCTTTTCAAGTCATCTGGAGTTTTTTTTATTTATTTTTTTTCATATCGCAATATATATCGCAGAAATACAAAATATCGCAATGTGAGTTTTTTCCAATATCGTGCAGCCCTAATTAACACTGTATACATTTAAAAAGCTTTAGTTTGATGTACAGCAATGCTTGATGTTTCCTCAATGCTGAACATGTATGTTCCAACTGTTCTGTGTCACTGTGAGAAGAGAAAAAAAAAAATTGAAAGGGCTTAAATGGAACCGCAATGATTTTTAAGTTGAATATCTGAATAACCACCAAACAACTAATCCTGCTAAACTTAATGTGAATTCACTCCTCTGCATTTATCATATGCTCAAACAGAGATGAGACTCCTTGTAAGAGGATTTTGAGATGTATCTAAAGGTTTACTATCTTGGGAAATTGTTTTGACTTTGATCCATCTGTTTCCATGCAATTTCCTTTTGTTCTCTGCATATAAATCTAAATTTAAAAAGCTGAGTAGAAGAATTTCCAACATAAAATAAGGTAGATTAAGTTAGAAACATCTTGTTAGATGTTCTTTGCTGTTCTTGCTCTTCTCATCTCATCTCTTTTTTTTTCTACCTCACGCCATAGGCGTAGATTTGTTTTTTATACTTTTTTTTTTTTTTATGTTGAAAATAATTTAGTATGGCATGCTGGTAAATTAAGCATTGACCGCTACAGGGTACTTGTTAGAGAACTCATGAGTCATGCATGTGTTGTTGAACTTTCAATGACTGCTAATCAAAGGGTTAATAGTGGGCAAGTGTAAGGTTTACAAACACTACAAATAATTAATCGTTATTCTACAATACGGTTCCTTTGTGAACAACAGATAAATTAACAGTAATGATTCATAGATTGTAAATGTAATGAAAAATGTGATTATAAATGTGACCATAAAAACATGATTAATCAAAATTATTGTCTTAACTTAACTTAACATGATTAGTCAAAAATAATTGTCTTAACTTCAAATGAAATTAGTAAGCTAAGTCACTAAATTGTTTGCCTTGTACAGACTCAACACAAATATATAGTCATCAGCCTTGTATACTACTGCAGCAAACATAGGCTACATCCATACCCACATTACAAGTAAACAGCATTATTTTGAACGGCACTGAGATGTCTTAAAGAAAAACCAGAGCATAGCATGTTCTTCCAAAGGTGTAAAGTACAAATCTTTCTCTTAAAATATATACCATCCACATGCAAAATTGTCGCTAATATTCAAAACACTATGCACTGACCCCCTCTCTCCTGGCTGCCAATGTTCAGGCTACCACAGTTTTGAACAATAGTACCTAGCTACTAGTTTTGCAGAGCATGTTGCGTAATGCTCCACAATTGCTCCATTCTAAAACAATTCAGAATAAAGAGTTCAGACTTCTTGTTTTTGTTCAATGCACTTCAAATGAAACCTATATACCACTGCCTAGTCTCACCGCTTCCAACCATCTATTACCTATCGCCCTCTCTCAGACACGCACACAGTATGTAAAATGAGGTAGAGTGAGGGGAAAGTAGCAATGCTAAATACAAGCCTTTGATCAAGAGGGTGAGACAGAATGTGAAATGGCACCACAGAGCAGCATGTAAGGCACAGGCAGAAGGCTCCGTCCCCAGATATGCGCTTCAAATCTATTACAATTATGTTGCGAATAATTTGTGTACAAAATTCCCCCAGTGTTTTTTTTTTTTAAACACTGTCTATAATAGATAAAAGGGTGCAGACTTTGCAACCTAAGAGAAAAAGAGCAAAAAACAAAGAATGAAACTTTTATGTTTAATTAATATACAGAAAATAAATTCTCCTTGCCCTCAACTAAAGAGCCAGGGCAAATTCAGCATACTTCCAAATGCATACAGTGCAAAAACTCAAAACCTAAAACTTGCTTAAAACCTAAAATAAAAAAACTTTCAAAACAAGCAGCATTGTGATAATTAAAGCAGAAATACAATAAGAAATATCTTAGTCAATACGGAGACTCTGAATATTGTGATTTATTGTGAGTAAAAAAGGTTGAGAACCATCTGTCTACAGCATTCGCAAGACCACATAATGATTCACATAATGAATACTTCAGCCTAACAAATGGAGCCTTAGTCTGACTTGCGGTGTAAAGATTTTTTTGTATAGTTTCGTATTTATTGTGACTGACAGCACAATGACACTCTATCGAATCACTTTGTCGTGTGCTTATTCAAACCAGAAAGAATCATTTGTTCTTCTTTGATTGCACATGATTGAATCAGCTCTGAATCACACAGGTGACGAGGAGGTGTGTTCCACAGACAGCAGCAGAAACTTCAAAGGCCTTTCAGAAAGCTACGGTTCCTTCACTGGAGTGTGTGATCTGACTTTGATGGTTATCCTCACGCCTGTTTGAATCACCAGCTACTGCCTCTAATGTCCCGAGAACCGTACGGTGTCTTTGGTTAACATCCACACGGCTCTGGCTGCCGTTTCCACCCCAAACTCAGGAACATCTCGGAGCAAAAAACAGCCCTGTTTAGTTCAAATAATTATCTCCTCAAAACAAGCTCGCTGTCAGTCATCCTAATGTTTATTTATACATTCATTGTTATTTGTGCCTAATTCTGTTTTATGTTTATCTGTAAGGTTTTTTTCCCTGCCCTATTTTTCTAAACAGTTGCTATAGAAACATACCAGAAGGAAAGACTTATTGAAGAATGTTCTGCAATGCCAGAGTGTTCCTGCAAAGCCCATCCTGGAGAAGAGAAACAAGCTGGTTCTGGCAGGCAGGTTTAATAAGCTGTCCCAAGACACTCCACAACAACCCTTCACCTAAAGCCCCAGCAGTCCTGCATCACGGCATCTTCAGCACACCCCTCTCTCCAAAACACTTGTCCTCCACTCCTGAGCAGCTCTGTGAACAGTGAGCAGTAATTGTGTGATAATACGGAAGGTGCATTCAGTGCTGGGATGGTGCCGTTCCCGCTTGTTTTATTGAAAATTGTACACGGGCCACGAAAGAGACAGATTGCTCAGCCTGGTGGCTCCTGTTGCTGTATCATTAGCCGAGCCTAATTGGATATTAATGACTGTGCTTTTCCATTACAGCAAACGGCACACCTGACGACATTAATATTGTGGGGAGATAAGAGGAAACAGCCAAACCACCTCTGTGATTCCAAAAAGAGATGTGCTTAATGAACTAAAGCACTGATAGGGAAAAGGACTTCCTTTCTGTCAACAGGAGAATATCTGATCTAACAAACACACTAACACATCCACATTTTCCTAGGATGTGTGTACATGTTTTTAAGCATTTTTTCCTGCAGCTAAAAAAAAGAAAAAAACTCAACTTTTAAATAAAATCTAAACTAAACGGAGATAAAATTCTAAAGTATAAAAGAAAAGAAAATGAAAAACTTAATTTAAGCAGCTATGTGGGATGCTTTTCAAGTCCTGTACCAAAAATATTTTAATACATTTTTGAAGTATCATTAACTGTGGCATTTAGCCCCAGACTACAATTAAACGCTGCTCCAACATGACTCACGAGACAGACATCTCATGATCGATTTATATTACGAAAATAATTGAATTATAAACATTTATTTTAAACCTTCATTTATCTAAAACTGCTGGGATAAAGTACATCCTAAACAACAGATTTCATATTAATTATTTAAAATTCTGAGTTTTCTTAAAAGCACTTTGTCTTTAGAATGATTTCTTATACTTTCTTTATTTTCAAAACCTGCCAGACAAAATCCTGGACAATTCGGATGCCCTCACACCGACACACTCTTTGCTCAGCAAGAGATACATAATTGCCAATTAATGCAAGGCAGGTGCAAAGGGGAAAGGAGAAAAAGGAGAGATGTTAAAAGCGATCCCATCACATTAGCCAATCCCTCTTAGATCTGCAGTAAACAAATTCCCTTTAAATGAAAGCCAGCCCCTCTGAGGCCAATCATACCAAAGAATGAAGAGAATAACTTCAGTGAGCTTTAGCAAACTCACTAATTGCATTTTTAAATGAAGGTGAATGTTATTTTTGTGCTAAAAGGTGAAATTTAATGAATCGGTCTTGAGATCAAAGAACAGTTAAAGCAGAGTTTGGTTGCAAGAAAGTGTACGCTGGCATATTAGTGGGACTCTTTGTTAAGAATACTGTGCTTATTCAGAATGACTCTAAAAAGATTAACACTAGGTGATATATCAAGTAATCAAGGCATATTTGTAACGATTTTGCTGAAGGGATTGAATTCCCATCATTATGAAAGTGTTAAGACAGATGTTTCAATATAGCCTCTCTGATTTAAACTTAATTACCAAACAGTACAAGAGTTGGGAAGTTCAGTGCATTTCTGTGACTTAGTCCAAATTGTTTAAAAAAAATCAAATTGACTAAATCAAATTCTGAAAGATTTGCTTATAATTAACAAATGATTCAGAGTTTGCTTTTTAATGAATCAAAAACATGTGCAATCTAATTCACAAACAAATGAACAATAGTTATGCATTTCTGCCACAATGTCTCAAGTTAAAACAAACTTTTATTTTGATGGGTTGCCATGAATACCTTTCAATTTCTGTGTGTATATGATATGACGCTCAAAACTAATCAGAATTAAAAAATAATTTGTTTATAATTTCCGCACAGGAGAGACTTGGCGTGGTTTCAAAACAAAGGGAAAAATATATCGGTATCGGCAATTGGCTAAAATGATTTTAAAAATATTGGCGTATCAGATATCAGCAAAAATCTAATATCGTGCATCTCTACAAGAAATAATTTATATTGTTTCCATGGTAACGTTTTGAGAATGTCTTTACATTACTCAAAGAAGTAAGCTGGAAAGATCCTACACAGAGCAGTCTGGTTGCAGGAGGGAATTGTAATCTGTTACAGACTGACCTCAGATCCTTTTAAATATTAGATGTGGAGATTCAGCTTTAATGGTTGCAGACTCACTCTTAGGACCTGTACAGGTCAAAGATTTCCAGTCATGAACATTCAGAGCCTCAAACAAAGATAAAACGGAGATGTTAGGTAAGATTCACCAGATGCCCGCTAGGAGAAATCCATCTGAATAGTTCCTTAACAGTCTCATACCATAGGATATGCCAGCCAATTAAGTTAGGGAACTCTAATGAGTCAAGGCAATCATTTGTTATGAATCACTTTGTAAACTAAACAGATGGTTAATAAAGTGTTTTAGAGCACATGGATCCACACTGTCATTACAGCTGTGCCAGTTCTCTCCCCATCACTATTTGTCATCCAATGACTAAAGATGCCGTCTCACCAAAATGATTCGCGATGCACGTTCACAGCGCTTATCTGTAAGATAAGATGATTATGATAACCTTGGTCAATGACGTTTTTCCTCAAGATGAATTTGAAAGAGCTTGAGAATATTGTGTATATTATTCGTTGATGAAATACTGTAGATAATAATGCCTCGATAGTGTATGATAATGCACTGTGACCGTGAAATGTTGCTTTTATTGAAAAAGACTTTTGAACTGTAATGTTTGTATCGTTTCAGGACACTGTAGTACACTTTGCATCCTCAGGGACTCTCTAGGTCAAGATTCTCAGAGTGGGTCACTTACTTTCAAAAATAAATATGCCATCAGTTCATGCATTATTAAAAGCTTTTACTAATCACATAACAGTGTGAAGTACAAGACCCCCTCCTTCTCTGTGCATCATTATTAATATTCATCTATTAAAATGCAAATTCTGACAATGAGTCTGGATATTGTTAGCTTGTACATACCAGGTGTTGTTGATCATTCACATGTTGCCCAGTGTAGATTATCATCTAAGGAAAACACACAGTGTTTTTTTTTTTTTAAAGAGACCTCTCTTAAACTCGAAGCTGATTAAAATATACAGTATAACTGTAAAATTGTGAAATTACATTACAATTTAAAATAACAATTATGTATTTTAACATTTTAAAATGTAATTTATTCTTATAAATGCAAAGCTGAATTTTCAGCATCATTACTCGAGTCGTCAGTGTCACATCATCCTACAGAAATTATTCTAATATGCTGATTTGGTGCCCAAGTAGCATTTCTTATTATCAATGCTGAAAACAGTTGCGCTTCTCAGTATTTTTGTGGAAACTGTGAGATATAGATAGATAGACAGATAGATAGATATAGGAGTCTGATGAATAGAAAGCTTAAAAGATCAATATTTATTTGACATAGATTTTTTTTTTTTATCAGTGTAAAAGTCTATATTCTTTTGATTAATTTAATGCATCCTTGCTAAAAAGTAGGTGTGGGCAATTTAACCAAAATCTTATATCATCATATGAGTAATTTTATTCCACGGTAACAATATATATCACAATATAGTTATTTTTGCTTTAAATAAGGTCTTTATGATGAAATTACCATATAAATTTCATAATTCGTCACCAGTGTCAATATCACAAAAAAAACTATATTTAAAAAAAAGAATCACTGAATACAAGTAAACAGTCAGCGATTAAATAAGAATAAACTAATTACAAGCAATAGAACAAAAAAAAAAAAAAAAGCCTACACCAGAACAAATAAGAAATGCTACATGTATTGTATAAACAATCAAATGTATAAAAACACATTCTTCACTGTGTAAATTAAATATATAATTTTTCTTATTAAAGTTACAAAAGTGATGTAGTCAAGAGCAGTGAGAGATTTTCTCTCTTTTGTTGTTTAATTAACATAAATGACAGACAGCAGGAATATTTGACTGCTGTCACTTTAAGAGCTGCCCGGGTCCAATATACTGTTACACGTGTGTTCTTTCTCAGCTGTTTGCTTTCACTTAAAAACGCGTGCAAACGATATGTTTTCATGACAACGTAGCACAGCAACATCATGTGAGCGTTTAACCGTGACAGAGACAATAGTCCAAAATCTACTGGTTAACACATTTCTACTGGTTAATCGTGCCTACCAGTATATTGCCCACCCCTAATTAAAAGTATTCATTTCTTTTTAAAAAATCATTACCCCAAACTTCTGAACGCAAGCGTATAACAAGATAAAACTTGAAGAGTATCCTAACAAGAGTAAGTGCTGTCAGAGAAGACAGGGGTGAGGAAGAGGAGGAGAATGGTGAATTGTGTTTGAAGTGTTAGTTGGTTGTATACAGTGGGTACTACTCGGCCCGGCTGTCAATGGTTTGAGGAATGAGGCTTTACCTAGCAGAAAAGTGAGGCGGATTCAGACACTCTCAGTGGAGCTCGCAGATCTGCACAAGCACTATTTCTTCAACTGTGACATTAATATTTTATGGGTACGTTTGCTGTTCGATCTCTTGCCAGAGTCTGATCTGAATGCATGGCGCTGAAAACGGCTGATACTTTCATTGTGTTCCCTGCGCGAAGACTTTGAGACTAAGCTGAGGAGCTTTGTGGACTCCACTATACCCCATCATTTAGTACAAGGAGCCATCCTGTGTCAACACATTCTGTCACAATGTGGATTTGCAGCAGTTACAGCTCAGGCTGGGTTCCCCACAGAGTTGTTTTTCCTTAGTCCTGATTGAATGCACCGGACAGATATGCCACAACAAATCTAGATGAGAATCTGGTCATTACAATAACCGTGCAAATTGCAATTACTAGCTCTATCGTTTCAGCTATATTTTATTCTTATTTAATCAAAGATTATTAACCTGCTTTGAATGATCTCAAATGGGGGTGACCCTGAAAGTGAAGTTATATAGAGATCACAGACTTGCTTTATCACCAGGGTGGCCTTAATCAAGGCTCCAAACCCCAGGTTGCAATTAGAACCACAATTGCTTTGGAAGGAAAGCATATGCTGAATAGCAACTAAGACCCTGTTTACACCAGGGTGATCCGATCACAAGAGGCCAGTGCTAAATGCAGGTGTAAACAGGGTTTAAAATCAAACTAGGGTTGCACAATCTTGGGAAATAATAAAAATGCACCGAATGTTCGGCAACCGAAATTATTCGAATAAGTAAATAGGCCGAATAAATTTTGCCGAACAACGACGTTTTTAATGACGCGATCAAATAGTAACCCGCGATTGAGTGAGAGGCGCGCGCTTTATGCAGCAAACATGCCAGCAGTGTGGAAGCACTTTAAGGTGTCAGAGAAAGAGGCAAAAACGGCCGTTTGCAGACACTGTTCTGCTGAATTGTCCAGAGGGGGTGCATCTGCAAAAACGTACAGCACTTCAAGTTTAATTTATCACTTAAAATCAAGACACCCCGAACATCATGCAGAGTACGAGAAAGACACGGCGGCGGCTACTCAGAACCCCTGTACTGCATCGCGACTGTGCTTGATCCACGATATAAAGATCATTACTTGGATGTGGGGAAAAAGCTGCGCACACGAGAAATGATCCAGGCCGAGTTGGATTTGGGAAAGCCGCTAGGTGATGGAGACGGTCAGGTGATGCACAGCGCAGGAGATGAAAACAGCGCAGAGAGTAAACGCGCTCGTACTACAGATGAGCCGCGCACAGTCTCGCTGTCTGACATGTTCGATGAGATCCTCCAAGAGAATAACCCATTTGCAAGACAGAGGACAAGCTCAACCGCTCAACAGTTAGATGGTTATCTCTCAGAAGTCCCCATCCCCAGGAGCAATAACCCTCTCGAATTTTGGAGGACCAATCAAGGCCGCTTTCCCGACCTGGCGCAGATGGCACGCAGGTAGGCTACTTGTATGGGAAATTAATTTAAGATTTTATTTATATTTTGGATTATGGTAACACTTTATATTTCTATTTTTAACATTAACTAACAATGAAAAACTCTTATTAAAAGCATTTATTAATCTTAATGTTAACATTTACTAATACAGTATTAAAATTATCACATTTTTAATTTTTGAATTAAAAAGTATCAAAAGTGGTAGGCCTATTTGTTAAAATTGTTAATGCACTTATACTAACATGAACTAAATATTTTTTATTATCTTACATTAACGAAGATTAATAAATACCATAACAAATGTATTGCTAATTGTTAGTTAAAGCAATAATGTTAACAAAAGGAAACATCGTAAAATGTTACTACCTATATTTTATATTATGTATTTTGTGAAAATGTAACTATTTTCAGTGTAGTAAAATAGTAGGCCTACACTGGGTTTCAACCATTTCATTATCTTGAAGACATTTTTCATTTTGAAATGAGCAACTGTCAGAAAACTGCAATAAAAATTGCAACTATTCTGCAGGTACTTGTCTGCTCCATGCACAAGCACCGACAGCGAGAGACTGTTTAGTGCTGCATCTCATGTCATCGATGAGAAGAGGAACCGACTTTCATGTGAGAAAGCAGAGAAGCTACTTTTCATAAAGAAGAACCTGCCACTTTTCCTGAAGAAGTAGGCTAAGTAGGCTTATGTCTAGGACAGTTATTTATTTGTTGTGAGTTCATCCACATTTTTTGCACTATTCAATGCACATTTGTTGTTGTAGACATACAGAGTTACATTCTTTCAGCAGTCAGTTATAGGCCTAACATAGGCTATTCAAGAAGGGGGGCTTCAAAGATGGCCAAATAAAAATATATTTTTTATTTTACTAATTTATTTATTTTAAGTTATATTGTGCTTTGTTTGTATAATATCTGCTGGAATGTTAAAAAAATGTTCAGTGTTAAATAAATATTTTGAAATTATATTTTTGTTATTTGATTTATTTCTCTGAAAAGCAAGACAAAATAGTAAAAAGCAAATTTTTACTATTTAATTATTGTAATGGTGAAAAAATTGGCAAAATAAATGGAAAAAATGCGAAACACCGCGTTCGGTATTCGGCCTTCGGCCAAGCATTTCATTATTATTCGGCTTCGGCCAAGAATTTCATTTCGGTGCATCCCTATAATAAAAATTATTATTATTATTATTATTATTATTATACTTCTTCAATAATCCACTGTTATTGTACAGTGGAACAGTAATAGCAAAATAACAATTTCTTATTTTAACATTTGTGTAGTAATAATATTATTATTATTATTATTGCACGCTGACATGCAGCAACAATATATTCATTTCTATTTGCATCACAGCCTTTCCATTTGAAAATAGCAATAACACAATTTCATTTTTATTTAACACATTTGACCAAATTGCTAGTAGTTCTGAATTGAATTGAATTGAAATTTATTTGACAAGTTAATAAACAACTGTACAGAACACACAGTACCCCATACACTTTTAAAAAAAACTGTCGAGGATAAAAACACAATAAAGCCATAGGCTTATTTCCATTGCGGCCCTCAAAATGTTATGGCTATGTGCAAAACTGACAAGCAAATAGTAACTCCTAATCATTTATATATTCAACTCATTTTCAAACAAAACAGAATAACAAAGATACAATACACAATATTTACAACAAAACACCACACATTTACCCAATCGAGCAACTATAATTACAATCTAACTAACCATCACTAGACAACCATCTTTTTACCAATCTCTTAAAACTCAACAATTCTTTTTCTCCCTTTATTGGCACTGGTAATCTATTCCATGCTTTAGCACTAGTATATAAGAACATATTTTTCCCCACCAAAGTCTTGAATTTACATGGACAAATATTAAAATCTCTACCCCTAGTACCATAGGAATGCTGTTGACTCACCATATAAAAATAATTTTTTAAATAATTTGGAACCCGATTATTTACAATTTTATGGGACATAACCAAATGTAAATAAAGCATCCGTTTTTCCACAGTCAATATACCCAACTCCTTAAAACTTTCACTATGCAAACTTGTTCGAAAATGCACTTTTAAAATAACCCTCACTAGTTTATTTTGAGCCTTTTGCAATTTATTTTTCATAACTTGGGAACAACTGTTATACCAAAAGGAGGTAGCATAATCAAAATGGGGTTGAATCAATGCCTCTGCCAATAATCTTAAGGAATGAACATCTAATAAATCGGCTTGCCTCGCTAAAAACCTAATTTTACCACAAATTTTTGAAAATACCTTTCTAGCCATAAAATCACCCGTTAATTTATTATCTAGTAAGCAACCCAAATAATTTACTACTTTTTTTCCTTCAATTACCGTATCATTAATCTTAATCGAAAAGGTATCATCCCTTCTTAATTTCATTTTTGATGCAAAGAGAATGTCTCAGTCTTTCCTGCATGTAGGGAGAGTCTATTATCTAAAAACCATTTTGACATCACTTGAAGCTGCAGCGTCATAGTTTCCTCTAGGACTCCTTTATCCTGATGAAACACTAAAACTACTGCATCATCAGCATACAGCATAAGTTCCTCTGAACAAGCTGCTTTTAAGTCATTTATATATAAAAGAAAAAATAAGGGGCCTAATATGCTCCCTTGAGGAACTCCACAATTAATAAATAAAGGACTAGACAATATACCCTTAATGTCAACCCTCTGGCATCTATCATCAAGATATGACTGAACCCACCTAAGAGAATTTTGATCAAAACCCACTGCCTTTAACTTATACAGTAAAATCTTGTGATCTACAGTGTCAAAGGCCTTCTGAAGGTCCAACATAACCATCCCACAAAACATACCATTATCAACCGCTTTCCTTATTTTATCAGTCATAAATAATATACAGGTCTCAGTTGAATGTAACGGCCTAAATCCAGACTGTAAATCATACAAGATATTTTTTTTACTGATATATATTATATTGTATTATAAGTTGGTCATAGATGACTCTTTCCAAAATCTTAGACATCACACCCAAAACAGAAACAGGCCTATAATTAACTATATTTAACTTGCAACCCTTCTTATATACTGGCATAAGTCTTGCACTTTTAAACTCCTTTGGTACCTTTCCTTGTTCAATTGATAAGTTTAAGATATATGTTACATAAGGAGCAATCACTCTAGCAGAGTCCCTAAAAAATCTAGCAGAAATATTATCTAAGCCAGAAGCCTTATTTATTTTTAATTCATTTAGACATTTAAAAACATCCCTTTCGGTAACTAGCCTCAACTTTAAAGAATCTCGAATAACTCCACGTTGCCTATAAAAAGATTTCACCTGCCTTTCATTATAAATACCAGGCCGCTCTGGAAGTTGGTTAGATAATTTATTAGCTAATGATATAAAATAATGATTAAAAGTTTCAGCAACCTCCTTTGGATTAGAGATTAATCTTTCCTCCACCTTTAGGTTGATCTTAGAAGACTTCACCTTTGCAGCATTTGTATAACCTAAATTCTTTAACACACCCCAAAGTTTTTTTGGTGCATGTCTATTTTCATTTACCTTATTTTTAAAATAATTCATTTTTGCTTCTCTTATCATATCTCTAACCATATTTCTTCTTAATTTATAAAGCTCAAAGCTACTAGCTTCCAAGTCGTTCTTAAACCTTTTAAAACAATCATTTCTTAATTTAATCCCCCGTAATATATCAGCATTTATCCAAGGTTCTGATCTCTGTTTAATTCTTACTCTCTTATATGGAGCTATCCTATCCAACACCTTACTAAATAAAGCTTGGGTCTGTTTTAAGGAATTATCAACATCCCTACAACCCAGTACAGATGACCATTCAACTTTTCCCAATACATCGCAAAATACCTCAGGACAATAATTTTTCATTGATCTCACCGATATAGTATTATGACCATTAAATTTTAGCTTCTGCACTTTTCTACATAAATAAATTAAACAATGATCACTCATACAACAATCCTTAACACCACTACAGCCTATCTTCGTTGTATCAGATACTAATATTACATCAATAACAGACTGAGTTTTTGGCGTAATTCTAGTTGGCACTGTAATAATTTGTTTCAAAGCAAAAATCACAAAAACTTTTAAAAGACTTATACATTACAGAGTCATTTTTCAACATATCTGTGTTTAAATCACCACAAATAATAACTTCTAAATCATGGAAATTCGAACAGTCATTTAAAACCCCTTCCAACAACTCATAAAAATCACTCTGGTCAGGAGGACGATAAAGTGACCCAACTAAAATGGGTTTACTCTTTGATAACAAAATGTCCATCCACACGGCCTCAATAGAAGCACTCTCCAAATCATTCCTAACATTATACGTCAAGTCCGATCTAACATATACACATACACCGCCTCCTCTGCGATTTCTATCTCTTCTTATCAAATTGTAGTTTACGATTTCAACTTCAGAATCCAAAATCGATCCATCCAACCAAGTTTCACTACATCCAAGTACTGACAACTTGAGCTCAGAACATAACAGTCTTATCTCAGAAATCTTTGGAAGTAAGCTCCTAACACTTAGATGAGCGATAAATAGTCCCTTTGAAGAATTACCGAAGTCCATACCACAGACGGCGTCTTCCCGAGTTGAGTTTACCGACTCATCCAGTTGATTAAGTGACAACACCCGCTCACGCGCGGAGACCCACATGATCCGGGCTAGATTTGGAATCTACCAACCTAGAGCAGGCCTCAGATCCAAAACTCCCTCAATCATCTCCTTCCGCAACACATCTCTAGAATCTTCATAGGGGAAATTAAAACCTCCCTTTCGGTAACTAGACTCAACTTTAAAGAATCTCGAATAACTCCACGTTGCCTATAAAAGATTTCACCTGCCTTTCATTATAAATACCAGGCCGCTCTGGAAGTTGGTTAGATAATTTATTAGCTAATGATATAAAATAATGATTAAAAGTTTCAGCAACCTCCTTTGGATTAGAGATTAACCTTTCCTCCACCTTTAGGTTGATCTTAGAAGACTTCACCTTTGCAGCATTTGTATAACCTAAATTCTTTAACACACCCCAAAGTTTTTTTGGTGCATGTCTATTTTCATTTACCTTATTTTTAAAATAATTCATTTTTGCTTCTCTTATCATATCTCTAACCATATTTCTTCTTAATTTATAAAGCTCAAAGCTACTAGCTTCCAAGTCGTTCTTAAACCTTTTAAAACAATCATTTCTTAATTTAATCCCCCGTAATATATCAGCATTTATCCAAGGTTCTGATCTCTGTTTAATTCTTACTCTCTTATATGGAGCTATCCTATCCAACACCTTACTAAATAATTCCTTAAAACAGACCCAAGCTTTATCAACATCCCTACAACCCAGTACAGATGACCATTCAACTTTTCCCAATACATCGCAAAATACCTCAGGACAATAATTTTTCATTGATCTCACCGATATAGTATTATGACCATTAAATTTTAGCTTCTGCACTTTTCTACATAAATAAATTAAACAATGATCACTCATACAACAATCCTTAACACCACTACAGCCTATCTTCGTTGTATCAGATACTAATATTACATCAATAACAGACTGAGTTTTTGGCGTAATTCTAGTTGGCACTGTAATAATTTGTTTAAAAGCAAAAAAAAAAAAAAAAATCACAAAAACTTTTAAAAGACTTATACATTACAGAGTCATTTTTCAACATATCTGTGTTTAAATCACCACAAATAATAACTTCTAAATCATGGAAATTGAACAGTCATTTAAAACCCTTCCAACAACTCATAAAAATCACTCTGGTCAGGAGGACGATAAAGTGACCCAACTAAAATGGGTTTACTCTTTGATAACAAAATGTCCATCCACACGGCCTCAATAGAAGCACTCTCCAAATCATTCCTAACATTATACGTCAAGTCCGATCTAACATATACACATACACCGCCTCCTCTGCGATTTCTATCTCTTCTTATCAAATTGTAGTTTACGATTTCAACTTCAGAATCCAAAATCGATCCATCCAACCAAGTTTCACTACATCCAAGTACTGACAACTTGAGCTCAGAACATAACAGTCTTATCTCAGAAATCTTTGGAAGTAAGCTCCTAACACTTAGATGAGCGATAAATAGTCCCTTTGAAGAATTACCGAAGTCCATACCACAGACGGCGTCTTCCCGAGTTGAGTTTACCGACTCATCCAGTTGATTAAGTGACAACACCCGCTCACGCCGCGGGAGACCCACATGATCCGGGCTAGATTTGGAATCTACCAACCTAGAGCAGGCCTCAGATCCAAAAACTCCCTCAATCATCTCCTTCCGCAACACATCTCTAGAATCTTCATAGGGGGAAATTAAATCCTCCCAATTTTCGGCAATATAATTCCAATCCTCTGTAATCCCAGATCGTCGATCCTCCTTGCCACCCACACTCGGCACATCCAAGTAAAACTTCGTATCGCCAAGGCTTCGTTGTTGATTTTCCCTCGTGATGGGACCAGGACATTGATGTATATCGCCAGACAAAAGTAAACACAGAAAAATAATAGTCCCTTCATGACTCCGATTCCGATTTGCTCCACTCTTCCTGGTACATGGGACTGACCACGAGTGACAAATAAACGTCTCATATACTATATTTGAGCCAAAGCCAAAAAGCTTTCCCACATTTCCACTTTCTTGTATCCAAAGATTAAAATGTCCTTCAGTGGGTTCCTTCACCCGATAAAACAAACTATAAAATAGCGTAAAGATTAGGAGAACATCTGGGGCATCCTGGGCAATAACAAAGAACCATCTATTGACCTAACAATCATCCATTTTGCTAAAACAAGTGTTTTTAACTTTGCCAGCTTTGGGGCTTAAAAATAACCATCTGATCTAAACATTTGAAAAAGCACAAAGATATGCAAGGGGAAGACATATGGTCACAAATGGCCACATGACACACATTTGAGACGCTGCCAGGCGTAAACAGCAATGCGTCTCTTCTGACTACTTGTGATCGGATCACCTGAGACGGATCTTTAAACCAGGAGTAAACAGAGCCTAAATCTGGACTGTTGTCTCAGTTCACAATTGTAAATGAAGTGTTTCTGAATGTTTTGGTCAAAGACGGTTATTCAACTGAGCTAATTTTCGCTCCAACAAAAGATTGCACCCCAGGATACGCCGATGACAAATACAAATCAAAATCTTTTCTTCTTCTTTGATAACAAGCAATTATTCCCTTTCCACTGTGGAGAACTCTCCTGCTAAATCGAATGTGCTCCAAAAACTCTTCAATACAGAAACTTTCTCATCCCAGATTCTCAGGAGATGTAATTATTGTTCAGCTGACTTGTAAGACTTCCAGAGCTAGAGGAAAAAACCCTCCCCAGCCGACGATGCCCCATGTTTATTTTTAACTGCCCAGAGAGCACTATAGTTCATGCTCTTTGGACAGTGTTTAACTCATGATGACCAGCACATGTGAGGGAATTTGAAGCTGAAGCATTCAGGCTAATTTTGATCACATACCATCTGCAGGCATCCAGAACAGGTTAGATATAGTTCCCATAGATTTGCTTATCTTCTAGAAGTCGACGGAGCATAACTACAGTATTTGTACTGTAAACGCCATTAGTCAAATGAAACGCCTGCAAAACTCAACTTCATTAACCATTCAGAGAAGATGGACATGTAATAATACCACATATTTATAATTACCAATTAATGATTTTCTAAAAAGGTTGAATTTAAAATGCATTTTGAAAATGATTGACAACTTCATCTTAATATTTAATATAAACAGACTGTGTGGTATTTGAAGTATTGGCACGTTTACTCTGCCATCCAACCTTGCAGCCAGACGACCACAAATGAACTTTAACTTCCTCTTCCTTTCTTTTGTGATGCAAATGAGCACGTATTTATAATTAAAGTGATCAATATTCTGTTTTATGCTGTTCAGAGCTCGATTCGCTCTCCCAGAGTTCCCGCCAGTCATCTATAAAATCAGCACCCTCAAACCAGACGGCTTTGTTTACCAGACTTCAATCCTTGACTCTCCCTAAACATTGACAATTTGATCTGAGTCTAGTGAGCTTAAGACTGTGTTTGGGGCCTAGAGGACAGAGAAAGGTTTATTGGCTTTTAAAACATTTAGATATAGTTTAAATAGTTCTACAGAGTGTGTGGTGTATAGATGTGTTTTGAAAGTCGGAAATTCAGAGTTGTCGTTTTTATTAGTTCAGCACCTAGTAATGGTTTATGGTCAATGGATTATCAGATGGTTCCCAGGATATTGCTATTTGGCTAACTTGTCTTGGCTGCTTGGCAAGTAATTGATTACTGGTCAAAAGTCTCTATGATATCCTGGATCCTAGAAATACCATGCAAAACCATAAGTCTAGTCACTTAGAAATGTAATAGCAGAACTCTCCTCAACAAGGAGGTGAGGAACTGTTCATCCTCACAGCGCCAGGACAAGTTACATGCCAAAGTGTAATAATGCATAGCAAGCACCTCTAATTATAATATGAACTATTAATTAGTAAACAATGTCTATCAGTCCTATGGGAAACCCAAAGCCACAATAATGTTTGCTGACTGTGCCTCTTTTTTTCTTTTTCTGATGTGTGCTTCTTTTCAGGCCTATTTTAGTTACATGGAGACAATACCAGTTTACCAGATTGACAGAAATCACTAAAGCTATATAACTCTTTGCACAGGGAATATTATTATTGTTATATTATTGTATTTGTTTATTTTGCACTACTACAGTTTTTATTCATATTTTGATGTATTTAGCTTATATTTTCATTTAAACACTGTTCTTTTTAACATTTTATTTATCAAAGAATCCTGAAAAAAATATCACAGGCCCCCCCCCAAAAAAAATATTTGGCTGCACAATTGTTTCCAATACTGATTATAAATCAGCATATTAGAATGATTTCTGAAGGATTATGTGACGCTGTGAAGACTGGAGTAATGATGCTGAAAATTCAGCATTGCTTCACAGGAATAAATTATATTTTAAAGTATAATAAGAAAGAAAACTTATTTTAAATTGCAATAATATTTCACCAAATTAGTTTCTTTTTCTTTATTTTTGATAAAATAGATACAGCCTTGATGAGCACAAGAAACTTGTTTAAAAAACACACACACACATATATATATATATATATATATATATACATACTGTACATACATACACACAATTTATTCATGTTTCAATTTTATTCATCGTAGTACCTCCACTAAACTTATGTCAGTACACTGCCAAGGCAACATTTCTAGTTTTCATTGAATATTGTTATATTTCATTATCATATATTTTTACTATATATAATATTTATATTTCATTTTAGCTTTATTTCAATTAACTAGAACGATTTATAATATTTCCATTTTTTAGTTAGCAATAACAACGCTGGCTTGGGGTCAATCTGACTCCTGAAAAAAACATTTTGCAGAAAGCATAATTAAGACAAGCTCAAGTGTGTTCAGCAGTCATATAATGATATGATAAAATTATTGCATTAATTAACATTTTATATCTGAGGTCTCTGAGACCCTAAATGTAATAAGCCAACAGTAATTATTTTGGTTGCAGCATCTTATTAAGTTCATAATGCGTTCTAAAAGATTGAGAAACATTATAACTCAACCTGATACTTCAATGATAAGAATATATTTCAACCCATTTAAATGGCCTTGGGGACTCTCAGACCTCAAACAGAACACACGGGCTGATAACTCTTATGGCAGGCCTATAATATTTATTTACTGGACGGAATGACTCTTAATACAGATGCTGTCAGATCAAGGCATAAATGCCAAGTTGTATATAGAGCTTGAGACAAGATGTCAGATTTTTGGGAGATCTGATTCAACATGACACTGAGCATCGAGTGAAGCGATTCAGTGGTTCCCAGATCATTGATTCTTGTAAGCTGCACTGTACATCTCGGGTTTGATGGGAGACTGACACATGCTCATCTGGAGGAGGAAGACACAAAGGCAGGAAAGGCAGAACGAATAAAGCGAGTTAGCGCTCATGATGGAGGGCTGAGAACGAGAGCTTCGAAATCCCCCCACACAAAGTGATGTGCTCCAGAGGACACTCTCAATACGCTTCCTTGATCTTTTGGCTTATATAATATAATTAAAGACTTTAAGCAGGCTTTACAGAGACAGGCAGAGCTCGCGCAGTCAGGGGAGGGAAAAGGAAAATCCCTTAAGAAGGCCCATATGTGGCTGCAGACCCGTACTGCGTCTCTCTCTCTGCGGAAATCACTTCGTTCTGGTGCTTGTGCTCCCGCACGTAGGCATGTGATGATGCATACACATGCACGCTCTCACCCACACTCACACACACTCCGTAAGCTGGAAACTGTGACAGCAGAGAGTAAATCAAAGCACAATTTAGTTTCGAAACCTGCAATAATTTACTGTGTTTTTGACATCTAACATTTCAACTTCAGTTGTTATCTCACTGATATGTGTGTGTGTTTTGTACACAATATTAAAGTGTTTTTATTTAAGAGATACAGATTTGGCATGGCATCCCTTGTGTAACAGTAGTAAACGGCTGAGGCTTCTGTGTGCAGTGATTGGAAAACTTGGCAGGCAAAGACGCAGATGTGATAATCAAGTCTTACGTAACGCTGACACAGTAATGCAACCTCCGAGTCTCCATTTCCCTCGGCTGAACTTAGAGCTTACAGCACTATATTCAATCTCCACGGGCTGTCAGCCTCCGAGCGCTACTGAATCAGTATCCATAGCATTTTGAGAGTGTGGACTCACTCGTGATAACACAAGTCCTCTCTCACACACTGATTGACACAAAAGTGACAAACGGAAGAGGAAAGTGCAAGCGTTCTCTAATTTTAACTGTGAATCACAGGCGTCATTTACAGGCTTTTCCGCCATGGATGATTTGGTTCCCACAGCTTCGTGAAATAGGTCGGGACTGGTATCTATGCAATGCAAGGTATTCAAATTCTTGGGCATAGGTTTTTATTTTATTAGCAGGGATTACAATGAGTTGCAGCGGTGCTTGAATTTGGTATTTTAGTTTTTATGTTCACTATTATGGCACTCGTCAAAGTCAGCAGATAGGAAATACTTTTAAAAGCATCCCAAAAATGTCACTGGTAAAACATCTTTGTCATTTCTATCTTTGGACATAATTGTATTTCATTAAAATCAATGATTACTTTTAAATGGATGTTAATGGGGAAACATGCTTTGGATTAAGTGATAAAATGCAGTTGCAAATATTTTACAAAATACACATGCTCTTTCTCTGTCACTATCTCTGTGCCAATAAAATGTGCAACACTTCATGCTTTGTTATCAAATTATATGTAATATCTAAATTAATTGAACTTGCACTGTATGGTTTTCCTTGCATTTTTGAGAGACGCGAGTTCCTGAACAAGTTGAATGATGGGATACCCTTAGCCTTAGCCTCAAACACCGCTCCAAAGTAGTATTAGAGATAGTGTGGATATAGTGTGCGTTAAGAACGCTGATCTTTGAACCAATTGTCTAACATGAGAGAGTCTTCACTTCCTGTCACATGCACACACTCTCAAGTGGCCAAGACCAAGTCCTATGCTAACCACAGCTGACACTAAATTTTCTAGTAACACTTTTCCCAGCTTTTGTTTCAGTGAAATGATAAAACAAAATGCACACAAATGTGTTCCTATCCAAACTCTCCAAAGTAAAAAATATTCCAATCAGACCAACTGCCCATAACTGATCATCTACTGCAGGACTTAAAATTTATTAATTAAAAATGTCCTTCAATTAAATACAATACATAAAATAAATTAACAAAGACTCTTCATCAAAAAATAGAAATATTTACGCATTACCTAATAAAAAAATGTTATGAGCTAATCCAAGTTATGATGTCACAATGCATGCTTTCTCCACCCAACACTCTTCGAAACTTGTTTACACACTACAAAGTGACGTTCGCACCTCGAACGAAACGGCTTTTAACTTAAAAGGTTAACATCTGTTTCCATTTTTTACTGACAAACGAGGCTTAAATAATTCAGCTGTACTCCTTTGTAAACTTTTAAATGCTTTGAGAGGCCAGACAGTGGGCACCCTCACCGAACCCCGTGTGGCTGAAGCAAGCACAAGCTAGCTAGCGCCTGACACGGCTGTGTAGATTAATGTTCAGTGCAGTGAGAAAGGAAGAGGCTGGCTCTGTCCCAGTTCATGCCAGAGGGAACTGGAGTTTATTTTAGTCACTGTAGTTATGCAGAAATAGGAAAGAGGCCTGTGACATGCAAGCAAGCTAAAAGCAATGTTCACATGCTAGCTGCAGCACTGCCGGCACAGATTTTCCCAAAACAACAAAAATTGGACAGAAGAACATTTTGTGTTCCAGCCATACAGGGTCAATTAATGTTGAGTGAATTTTCAATTATTTTCTTTCATAGTTACTTCGTCTCACTAAATGTAGTAACTGTTTCAGTCGTTCCGCAGTAACTGTGCTTCATTAGTCTTGAACTTAACTTTTTATAAGGTTTCCTGGTATGAGGAATTCCATCAAGAAGTCTCTTCAGTTATGCCACATCCACTGCGTTTGTGACCCTAAGTACTCTTGGTGACAACCCACACCAACTACAGCACATTCTACTCTCTGTGTTGTTGTAGCATCTGTGATAAAAATGAATAAAATATGAAACACTCATAGTACATTTATTCGAAGCCTTTCCTTTTAAATTAGGAAATACTGTAATGGATTAGACGAGTTTGGTCTTCTTTGCAATTCCCATCAAAAGCAGGCTTTCCATGTGAGGCCTGAGGGTCCATCACTCACGGCCCACAAGTATCAGCTAAGCTCATGACTTACGTTATCAATTTAGTCACAGTGTGATTATTTAAATTATATTTGATGACGGCTCCGTATTGCAAGAACACAAAGGTCAACTACTACTATTATTCTTTATCCAAGTATCGGCGAAGGCCTGGAGCGACCGTTACCGTTCCTTTCATCTCGTTCACGCTGCACATCAATTTATGTGGAGAGAAATGTTTTAAGGAAATAAAAGTGGAGCAAAAGAAATTAGGAGTGTCGTGGGAGGCGACTGAGATCTGTGCGCATGATTTATGGTATTTTGCTCTTTAAGTTAAGGATGGCAGAGGCCGTTCCGTCAGCAAACAATTCAATCACAGAGCTCTTCAGTCCGGACCCTTTGCAGAAGTAATTACCAACCCACCCTGAAGCACACATCCATCTTAAGGCTTTAAAAAGCCACTCATTCTTCATTCATGGAAATCAGCGGCTGCTTCCTTCTCAGTCATATGGTCGGTGTCTAAAAATACCTCAGGGGTCATTTGCCATGCTTATTGCAATCAATAAGGATCCATTCCAACACGGACACATTCTTTGCTTCATTTTTTGGTGCTACGGAGAGATATGTCGAGGTAATAAAGTCACATATGAGGGTGCATATCACTTTTAAACATACACTTGTAGGGGTTTCAAAATGCTTAGCTTGTCTGTTTGGTATCGTTCACAGTCTGGTTAGTGGCTGACAGAAGCCACAAATCAGTTCTTATAGTATTTTATTAACTGAGCAATTTCTGGTAACACCCTCAATATGAAAACGTTTCATTTTAGCACTGAAGTATTTAAGAAGTATTTCATATTTTATATATTGGTTACAAGACATTGTCACTTATCACATCAGCACCAAATCACCTAATATTGTGGACGCACAGATGTTCTGGTTATAACATGCTGATTTGTTGCTAAAGAAACGATTCTTATTATTATCAATGTTGAAAACAGTTATGCTGCTTAATACTTTTGTGGAAACTGTGATACATTTTTCTTTGGTCAGAATTCTTTGATGAATATAAGTTCAAAAGAACAGCATTTTTTTTTTCTTTTGTATAATTATAAACGTCTAATTGTCACTTCTGATCAATGTAATGCATCCTTGCTGAATAAAAGTATTAATTTAAAATAAATAAATTTACTGACCCCAAACCGTAGCATAATTTAAACAATTATTTTTCACCAGTGATAACAACTGCATCATCTGCACAACAAATCGCCATCTAATGCCTGATCACATCTCATTGTGTACCACACACTAATGGAATGAAAACTCTAAGACAATTAGATATCCATCCTCTGCAATAAATAGACATCTGCCACAAGGGACAAATTGAGCCATGGCAAAAACTCCCCAATGTCCACACCATAAATGACACCTATGACTCAGCTTAACTCAGAGGTTATCGTTAGAACTAACCTAAGCCTGTCCCAATCCCCTTGTGCAAGAAGCACATGCCCTATTCTTGTTCTGCTTTCGGACAGTGTGTATTGGGCTCCCTGCAGGAGTGTGTGATCTCTTGGGAATTTGTATCTAAACACCGTTCTCTGTCCAGAGTCTCCAGGGAAGAGACTGCTAAACCCAGCTGTGTGGAAAGAGCTGTGTTTAGCATACAGCACTGCATTACATCTCACAGTATTGAACAACGTCTACTTTCAACTGATTCTTAAAATGTTATAATTGAAACATACTGAGCCTGCTATGCATTGAACTTGCATCTGATATGCACAATTAAGACAAAACAAAGAAATGACTTATAGGATATGATGATTAAGTAATAAAATGATTCATATATTGATTTAGCTTGGAAAAACCCCTCAAATGAAACCATTTCAAAGACATTTTTGTGGAGGATGAGTAAAGCAGTTAATAGACATTTTTAGATTGATATTAATATTATGCATTAAAATATGTATTAAAATAAAATATAACCTTCAACTTTTAAATTAACAGACCGGATTATTAACTAGACTACATCAACAAAGAAAATCACTCACTGCTTTTGACCCTGAATCACATTTGTATCTTTAGTAAGAATCATTTCAAAGTTGATTCATTCAGTGAAAACTAATCAGTGTTTTACTTATACACTAGATTTTTTTTATTTCTGTAGTATATCGTACTACCTGTTAAGTTTATTTAATTTATATTTGAATAAGTAAATTAAACGAAAATAGCTATATAGAAAATTTGTCATACCATGAAATAAAAAGACTTTGGTCATATCGCCCACCCCAGCTCTGATGTTCCTGAATAACCCATGTGTCCTTATATCATACTGACACTTGAAAATTGGGAGTCTGAAGAAGTTCAGAGTAACTGGAGTAATCCCAGATATGTAGGAGGTCTGTGGAAGCCATATTTATCTATTCAGCAAAAGGGAACACAGCCTTTAAAAGGCCCTTTAAAAGGAGAATTGCCATTTGAATTCCCAAATGGCTGCTACTCTCCTTCCTGTTAAACATCAATAACCCAGTGGCTGGTGTGTCTTTTAATACGTGTTGGTGTTCTAGAAGCTGTCAGAATCTATGTGGCGCTGCAGCTCTGATCAGAAACTCAGGGGTGGTGTGGTCTCCAGCAGAGATGAATATTTGATATTTCTCTTGATGAAAGGCCTAACTATTTAAATTATACAGTAGACAAGTTCCCCCAGAGCATGCCCAAGAACCATGGCATGTTGCATAAATTATTTACCTGTCATTTAACTCCAAAATGCCCTATCTACTTACAGGGGAGCTGACCTTTGACCTCCCTGTGCTTAAGCAAAATCTAGAGAAGCCTGGTCAGGTAGAAGCACTTGTGCATTAAAAACAAAAGTATGCAGCCTGCTTGACCAGCATATGTTGCTGGTCCTAAACATTGTATGCTGGTGTCGCCATGAGGGTTTAGAACTAGCTTAACCAGCAAACTTGATCAACTAGCTTAACAACAGCAAAGCTACGCAGATTCCCTAGCTGGAGAAGTACAAAATTAACACTAACCAGCTTAAACCTTAAATGTTCTTTTCAGCAGAGAGAATTTACATTTGTAAGGGACTAACAGCTGAAATGACTAATGCCTGGGAACGAAAAAGCTTAATAGATGCCATTTAGTGTCAAGACATTTTAAGGCAAATGCACAAGATGAAAAAGCAATGTTGTCATTTGTAAGCACTTGAAATGATCTCCAGCTCACACATGCACAAACACACATTGTTCTACTTACAGGCTATTTCGGTTTCCTGCAGCAATGCTCCTCTACCATGTCCAATTTCACATATTTTTTTGTTGCAACTCCCCAAATAAAGCAGTGCCATAGAGAATAAAGTCAGTGCCCTTACCCATGATGGTAGGCTGTGATTCCTGCAGCAGGTGTTTGAACGGGAACAGGTCTGACAGGTGTTTTGTGGAGTGTTTCCATGGCTGCATTGGGCCTCAGAGCACTGCAGATTTTTGGAATCCTGATTTAGAAACACAAGGTCAGAGTCCTCCGGCTTACAAATCTAAATTGGGAAGCGTATTTGAGTTCAAAAGCCTGCTGAAACTAGAATCGTGAAAGTAACATACCAAGATGGGCATATCCAGAAGGGAAAGAAATGTAATGTGTTTAACCTTTGAGCTCTGTGGCACTAATGATTAAAGTGCAAGGCTTGGCAATCAAGTGAGAAACATTGTTTTTCTAAACATCGCTGGAGATTTGTCTTCCTTTCTGAGCGTCGTGTTATTGCGCATGCGCGTTGTTACTTGCTCGAAGTTTTCTTCCAGCGCTTGAATGAAACCCCGACTTGCAAGCTTTTAGTCAGAATGAAATGGTATAGAATAAAAGAGGGTGTTGCACAACAGTCGAATAAAACGTCTTGCTATTTATCCGTCCTCGCGTACCGCACGCAAAACAAACGCAAACACGTTGAGTCCGTACGAACAAACTACATAGTCTGATTCACGACTAAATGATTCGCGTGAATGATTCCTTTTAGTGAATCAAAACATTCAGATTCATCAACAAATTAGACAGGTTTGTTTTTTTGTTTTTTGTTTGGTTGTTGTTGTTTTTTTTTCAGGGAATCAAAAAACATATACACCAAATATCTTGATTCGATAAAAACATTCCGTTAAACCTGTTTATTCCCATTCACAAACAAATAACTTTTATGAACCTTCTCTCTTCGAAAGTATATTTATTTGATTATATATTTATTTTTAATTTTTGCACGTTTCCTCCTCCATACAAGACTAACACAGGTTCTTGTTTAACTTGGTTCACTGAATTAATATTGTTCATGTTTAATACTACATAAAATCCCCCCCATAACTTAAAAAAAAGAAGAAGAAATAATTTACATTACCCAAAATCCTCCTAAGAGTTTTGACAATTTCAGAAAATATACTTTTATTTTTGTTGTTTCATTGATATTTGATAAGACATTTCCCTGGCTGACTGAAATTAGGCCACTCTATCATAATACTTTCGGTATAAAGGAAAAGATCCTTGTAGATTGCATTATTTCTTTTGAACAAAAATCTGTATAACTAGGTTAATTAAATTAATTAGTTGATGTAACTCCCTATGCTTATGAAAAATAAAAACAAAAATCTGTGTGGCTGTATAATATGAAAACATTAGAAATATTTGTTCCTTGTTTTCTTTTCTTTCACATTTGAAAAACAAATTACAGATGGATTGAGTTAGTAACATAGGCTATATAAGAAACACAACAAAAATAGAAATATTGGTAAAACTTTACAATAAGGTTCATTAGTTAACAACATTAGCAAACATGAACTAAGAATGAACAATACTTCTACAGCATTTATTAATCTTAGTTAGTGTTTATTTCAGCCTTTACTAATGCATTATTAAAATTACAAGTTGTGTTTGTTAACATTAGTTAATGCACTGTGAACTAACAATGAACAACTGTATTTTCATTAACTAACATTAACAAAGATTAATAAATAGTGTAATAAATGCATTGATCATTGTTTGTTCATGCTAATTAATACATTAACTAATGTTAACAAATGACACTTTATTGTAAAGTGTTACCGAAATATTAAGTAGACTATTACACATTTGGTGTATTAGTACCAGAGCACATTGGCAAACTGATGGACATTTTTATTGAATGTTCCAGACTTTTTTCTTTTTTTTTTTTTGTCTGGGAAAATTACCAGGAAAAATGACAGACTGACTGACATGTAAAACAAGAACTGAAATGAGAAACAGATAAAAGCTGATAGAAGTTCCATGATTAATAAGGCGTCGTTCAGTTATAATTCCTCTGTATCTTTCCTCTACACACTTATTGAAATATACAGTAATTCATTCTCTGTGTTCAATTAATATGCCACACATAGCGGTTTCATAATAAATGAAGTTCCAGCGCGAAACAGGTTGAGTGAGCTCTACGTTTTGGCCTAAAGCAGGGGACAACTCTGCTGAAGATGCATGTTTGATGTTTTCTGCTAATTTGTAATAAATGCATTCCGTGTTTTGACTTAAACTCTCTCTCTCTCCTAAAGGGGTTCTGTCAGTTAACAGATTCATAAATTACCAGCATTATTAATACGATCGTTTCTCTCTATTGCAAATGTGCATCCAAATCTTCATACAGAAGTCCATGATGTGAACTGTCAGCAGTTTTGGTAGGCCAGAGTTTGCTGGCAAGTGTGGCATATTCAGATTGATTTCCAAGAGCTTATGTATAATTGTGGACCTAATCACAGATGAACCGCTCCACTCAATCGCTCCAGAAGTTTAACCTAAGTAAAACCCTTGGACACTTTAAATAATGCATGAACTAAAAAGTTCTGCCTACATCTGTGGTGTGTATAGGCCTACAGTATGTCTGTCTGAATGTGTAGTACTTTTCCTTTAGGTCCAGTTTAGGAATGACTGATGGCTTTATGGCTGTGGTAATTACCCAGCTGGTTAGAGTAATTAATGAGGCTGTGTATATCCTGCGTCTGCAGTTGGCCACCCCTGAATGCTGAACGAGATTAGCTTAAGTATATCTTTGGTGTAGATAAGAGATCTGGGTGGAATCTATAGCACTCATTTCTAAGAACAGCAGCGAACACCAGAAAGATATTCTCAACCTTGGGGTTTAATAATAAATAAAGACACAACCTTGACAATCCCCTGCACCCCTGGAGGATTTTTGGTTTGTCACAAAAGGCTAATAAAGGCTCTAAAACTGCTCTGGTTTGCTAACACTTGTTTGTGCAAAGCTGGATTCTTTGCTTGTTTTTGCATCAAGATCAAATACTGTACTGATTCATATTGGATATAACAGTGGAGATAAACATGCAGTTTAAACTCTAATGCCAGACTTTGACAAGCCGCATCTTGATACACAAGTCCAGCACCATCATTAGACTTGGTTTGCACCGTCAAAAAAAATAAAATAAATGCTATTGAAATAGCAAAATAAAATGATTAAAAAAAGGTTGAAGATCCCTGCATAAAGAACAATTCAACAAAACATCCTGCAAAATCAAAAGATTTCATATACATGAGACTTAGAAAGAGTTATTCTGGTCTATTCTCATTGCTGTTGATGTCAGTAAATGATTCACGTTCTTCTAAAGTCATTTCACCACATTAAATCTGTGCATTATTCAACTATACTGGCTATATAGTGTTTAATAGAGGTTGTCTAAATAATTTCCAGTGGCTAGGAAATATGTTTCAAGCACAAATAAAGAGACCTCACAAATAACCAAAATTCAAAAGGGGAGACCCATTCTCTTCTGGCTGGCCTGGTGGAATAAATAGCCTATTCAAAGGATAGAGTGTCATTGTAGTTACCTACAAAAAGAGAGCACTTCTTCCACGGCTTAGTCCATTTGTCTGCAGTCCATTCTGTCCTCGTCTGAATTGGTGGGTAGTGCGGATAGTGATATGGAGCCACGTCACTGCATTTCCAGCACAGACAGGTCCTATTCACTTCAGTCCGATGAGGTTAGGACGTGAAAGCTTTATTTAAGACCCAAAATTAACATTCTGTCATCAATTACTCACCCTTTTGTCCTTTCAAACCTCCAGTGGAACACAAAGAAAGATTTTTCATTTTATACAGTGAAAGCACAAAAATCAGAAAATGTACTATAAAATCTATGGCATTATGCACCATATTCAACCTCTTTAGAATCATTATGATAGCTATACTGTATAAACAGATAGATACAGTATATACTGTACGTTTAGTCACTTTGAATAAAAGCGTCTTCCACATGCATAAACAGCTCTGCCCGATAGAGTTAAGGCTGTAAAAGTGCACCGTCCTGTGATGTTATCAGTCTACTCATACATAAAACATCTGTAAAGAGTGATGGTCCATTTATGTGAGTGACATGAAATTATGAAACACATAACAGGGGACAGAAGGAGCGAAAGGATGTAGAGAAGGGGAGGAGGAAAAGACTGTAAAGTGCTGCTGTCTGAATGTTTAAGGGCAGAAGGGTGCCATTGGTTAAAGTCTGACACTTCAAAGCAGCAAGAGCTGCGTTTGATGTAACGCAAGCCTAAAAGCAAACAACTGTCTGTCTGCTTCTGTGCTACATGCATCTCACATGACCCTGTGGACATTTCATCTAACACGCACACACATTCGCACACAATCGCCAGTTTCCCATGTGTTTACTTTACCGTTATCACTCCAATGCTTTTTATGGTGGTGTCACATTTCCCGTCCCTTTCGGCAATTTGGTTTTGCTTTTTGACATGTGGAAAAACAAGTTAGAACCTGACAAGCTTGTAATTTGTGACATTACATCTGTAGGTGATTTAATGAAATTCTTCAATTGAAAAAAAAAATATATAACATTTCATTTTTGAAATGCCATTTCCATGGAAACCCTGCAGATAGAAAGACACCAGAATGGCTCACTTTTCTTCAAATAAACAAACAAAGGGTAATGACCACAGAAGAGGGGCAACAGTAAATCTACGTGCAATAAAAACGTGTCTTCCAGCCACAGTTTACATTTCGCAGCATAACATTTAGAAATATTAGATCATTAATGTGCAGAGAGAGAATGTAATCGCAAGGGTTATTAAAAATTACGAGAGAGAAGATTAATGCAAATCTCCGGAGTTTAAGTCTGGTCAAGTGGATGCTCAGTCATGCTCTAAATAAAATGTGGCTGAGAGAGAGAATGGATGATCACAGCGAAACTGATTGATCACAGGGATGTACATTTAGACTAGATCACTTGAAGCTGAAGTGTGTCATTTCTGCGCCCTAACATCACCAAACAGAATTACTTTGCTCTCAAGAGTGAACTTAATTTCATTCTTCACATTCAGATCAAAAAGCCTCTTTAAAGTCAATCCCCGGTGGATAAACTCCTTTTTTATACTTTTTATTGTTGAATATTGTACGTAGCTTACTCATAACTATGTCACATTAAGGAAGTAAATTGCTTTGGAATGCCATTTTATGCTGACATTTTCAAACTAATTCAAACATTTTCTAAATAATCACTGTCTTACAGTGTAAAAACAAGTGGATTTAATTGAGGCTAAATGCAGTTTTTACCTACATTGTCATTCCTTTCTATGACAGGCACTAATTAATTTCAGGCATTCTTACTTCAGCTTTTAAAACGCATTGTCTCCTAATCTCACCATTTTCTTCTCCTCTTTATTTCCATCATTTTCTCTCTCTCTCTCTCTCTCTCTCTCTCTCTCTCTCTCCTCTGATATGCACAGCGTGTTCTAAATTGATCAGGCTTCTACTCAAGCCGCTCTAAGCTGAAGATCAACAGGGTTCAGTGAGACACACACACACACACACACACAAGGGTGGACAGAAGATCACACATGTCCCGCAGGGAAATGCCAACCTGATAGAGAATCATTAAAGGCACAAAATAGAAGATAGGGCTGCTATCAGGTCATAGAAACAATCTGCTGCTAGTGGATACCACAGACAAACCTTGTGAAGATAAACAAAGAGATATAGCCAGACATTTCTTTTTACTGACTTACTGATACAATCATAAAAAAAAACCATAAAATGAGTACTATTGCCATTGATGTATTATAATATTATTTTCTGTATCCCTGAAACCTTTATTTCAAGTTATTGATCGTGTCCCTAAAATGGCACATGCACCATAGACTGTATATGAATCTGTTTCAAAAGACTTTCATGTTTCTGCCATTGTGGAGGTTCTCACTGTTTTATCAACATGACGTTTTTCATATCAGGTTAAACTTTCAAAATTTAGAGCTTTGGTTTCTTTCTTTTTTTCCCTCTTCCTCCTGAGGTCCTGATAATCACTACAATTAGAGCGGAGTTAATTAAGGTCTTCAGCTCTGTCTCCTGTTCACGCTTAACAATATAGATGCAGTCAGCAGCGAGAGAAAGCGATAACCCCACAGCCAAACAAGAATCATTAACCTACAGGCCAAGACTTAAAAAAAACAAACTGGAATCTGTTAAATCTTTTCGTGAGCATGAAAAAGACGTTTAATGAGGATTAGTTATGTAAGTTCTCATTTATGTTCCTTTAAACCTTGTTGTCTATCAGCAAGTGTTTACAAAACCTGTAGTTCAACAACCTTTTCACTGCAGAATAAGAACAACAAAAAAAGATTATATCCTCAAATAGCTAAAGCAAAATACATATCTCACAGACCGAACATGTAAGGAATAGCTAGTAAATTTATCAAACAATTACAAAGAAATGTCAAGTAACACTAAATGAAATAGTATGTTCTTGTAAAAGATACTCCAAAATTCTTTGGATAATAATCTCCAAAATCTTTTTTACAGTGTTTATTATCTTAAAGTTTCTGCTAGGAAATAATAGCCTATTACAATGTGCAGAATAGTTAGTCTGGCAACAAGATGAACACAGTATTACAGTAGGCTAATATTAATTCTGAAGTCATCTGAGGAAATTTTCACTGCTATTGTTAACTCAGCAAGTTAATGGTTTTCTTAACATGCAAGATGGTTTTCTTAAAAAATTATAAAAATGTATATACTTTTCAACCACAAATGCTCCTCTTGCACTAGCTCGACCTCTCGCATTACGTTGCCCCATAACCATAATTGGTGTTACATGAAAATGAAAAGTTGTTGGTGTTACATTTCCACTAGTGGTCATTTTTGCTAAAATGCCTATGAAATGTCTGTTATAGGCCAAATAGGTACATAATAATTTCAACATGACTAGATTTTACATGATTAATCAGCCTGGCTTATATCACTATCACTGCCCCGCAGTAAAGACTTGGTGATATTACAGAGTGAAGACGGGTTGAACTTTCCGTGCCCTCTTTTAACCCTATATCAAACACTCGAATTGGTCTCCATGGAGTCTATACACCCCGTCTGCCTCCTGCGACTACAATCATAAAATCAGTCTAGTGCCAATGAGACCACAATTATGTTAATTTACTTGCATTATGGAACGTTTTGTATTACAGCAATGCTAGATTTATTAGAACTGGCCGGGTCATGTTAGGTGACTGCATTGCCTTGGGTACTGAGTCCTTAGTTATGCAGTATTCTTGTAGTATCTGTGACTTTCTTTGACCGAGATGTCCAACGGCGTGCGTACAACAACACAAATATTTGCTATGAAACAATCCTGCAGTCTGTGTGTACCTGTCAGGATTTGCTTGTAATATGTTTAATATGTAAACTACGGCTCCTATACACTTATAAATCGCCCTCTCATTTTCTCTCTCTCATTCTCTCTCTCTCTCTCTCTTTAAAAAGCAGGTCAGGCAGAAAGAATAAACTACTCCCACACTGCACTGCCAAACACACACACTTAACACCAAATAATGCACATATGCAACTATTTTTGAAACTATTTTCTCCTCAAACTCCCTCTAAATGTGTAAATTGCTTGTGAACAATCAATAGAAACATCTAAACTCATAATGCAATGTTGTTACACATGATGGCAGTAAAAAAGTGCATCATTCCTGAGCACAATTCCAAAGTTTCAACTCTCTGTGCTTGACAGTTCTTGATGTGCCTTTCACCTGTTACTATGACAACATTGTGGAAAATTCACGAAACACACTAAGAGGTTCCATTTGAAATGCACTATAAAAAGCAAAAATACTGTTTTCTATTGTGTAAGTCTGGGTTCGCCAAAGGGACTTCAAACCATGTGCAGTAATTTGTGGTAATTTGAATATGATGCGAGTTAGTAAGCAGCGAGATTGTGAATGCATAAAGAATCATATGCAAGAAATTTCTTACCCATAACAAGACATTGTAAGGAATAAATATATTACATTTAATTAGCTAACACAAAGCTCTTTTATTCTTTTATTAATAACCCTGAAAATCCACGGTGAGCAGAAAGTGTGAACGCTGTGTATTCTTTTTCTATACAAAACAAACTCATTGTCATGATGGTCCACTAATTAGATAATCCATATAAGCTTTGAATAAAAGGTTAAAATACAAGTCATCCTTGAGAATTAAGGAATGAAAAAAGAGCTTTACGAAGCGCTGCTTCTCCATTCACTTCAACACAAGAGTTCCTTTCCATCACTGAATGCGGCACATAGAAAAAAGCAGCTATTAACTTTGATACTTGTAGAGAATTAAAACTGGTCAACCAAGACAAAGAGTTGTATGTCAATTATTGTTGAGTATATTATGAATAAAATATTTTGTGTGTACTTTTATAGAAATACATGGACTATGTATGTATTTTAAATAGTATTTAAAGTAATAGTTTGCTTAAAAAAATCTTGACTGGTATATACAACAACAGTTCAAAGTAACTGTACTTTCTTTAAGGTTCAGTTGAATCTGATTCAGATGAGTTGTAAAGCAGCCCAGCATGTCTGAACCCACTACTGCAACTTTCCTTGTTACATGGGTTTCACCAGACACCAAGTATCAAACTGAACAGACATCAAATTAGCCAGATGTGCAGCATCCCTTTTTCTGTCTTTTTCTCTGTCTCACCTTTAGTTCCGAACTAAATTTATCTGAAAAACACTTACTGTTGAAATATCATGCCATCTTCTACCATTAACCAAAGCAAGATCTGTTTCTGTACACAAGGAAAACAAAAACACGGAGATGAACATTCTGTCATCATTTACTCATCCTTGTGTCATTTCAAACCCATAGTTTTCTTTTTTCAGTTGAACACAAAAACAGACATTTTAAGAACTTACTGTTATTTTTTTCTCTATGCAATTACAGTGAATGGGAACTGGAGCGTTTTAAAAAATAAGTATCATAAAAGTAGGTATAAAAGCAGGCAAAGTATTACAAAAGTATCATTAAAGAAAAAGTTTGTTTGAGAAACAAACAAAAATATCAGAAGACAGAAAGTCATATGGGTTTGAAACGACATGAGGCTGAGTAAACAATGACAGAATCTTCATTTTTGGGTGAACTATCCCTTTAAAAATGAGGACGAGCCAAATGTGGAGTTCATTATTTCAACCCAAAGAGGCAGGCAGAACTCGCACACAGTTTTTAATGATTCAGTCAATCAGAGGGATGTTTGTCAGCACTTTGCATCCACCCACAGAGTTTGCACTCAAGACTTACAAAACAGAATGAAAGTGTTGCTTGATGAGGTCAGTCCTCAAAAACCGTCAGTATAGGAGTTGTTTATCAGATTCCTTTCTCCGTGTATATGAGCGCAAGAAAGCAAGAATGAGAAATAACTATAGCCTCAAGGTCAGAATGTAATTATATAAGCTCTGATAGACAGAAGCTCTGTGGTCTCCATTTTCACAATATAAACTATGAGCAGAAAGGCATTGAGAGCTGATAAACAGAGAAAAGCAGAGGTCTGTGTTTACTCTAACTGGATGCAAACAAATGCTGTCTGGTTCTGCCAGCTTTTAGACTAAATAAGAGGACATACTGACACATACTGTTGTAATGCATGGACTAAAGGCTGTTTTACAGTGCACACAAACACTGCATTAGCAAAACAACAGGGCACAAAAACGGACCCTGACAGGATTTATGCTGCACAATGAAAATACATTGAGCATTTGTATTAATAACGTCCATTTATCTATCTTTTCAGAATGCATACACATGGAAAAAATATGTGTTTAGCACCAAAACTCCACTTCAACCATAGTTTATCCTAAGCTACTGCATCCTATTAATATGAGCGTAGAAAAAAATATACTCTGGTGTATGTGTGGTGTGAATCAAGCCTAATACTGTCTTGTTATTAACGTCAATGTGTGTGTGTGTGTTTAAAGTATGCATATGAGTTTCAACATCTGGGACAAATTAGAGGGAATGTCATGCAGGGCCACATCAACAGTTCTCATCAGCACCACAGACAGCGCCGTCATCGCACAGCACTGCACAAAGCCTGCTGCTCAATTCAGCACCACGGACAGCTCTGCGCTCAGATTGGTACCATTGACATTTCAGCCTTCATCCTGATTTCAGCACCCTGGAGAGCTCGGCGTGAGGCATACATGCTTATTGTGTGACTCAAGCAATGATTTTTAGTTTGTGTGGGTCTTGTGTTTTCATGCATAATGGAGACAGAAATGCCACGCAGGGCCTCTTTACTTCTAAGAGTAATTATCCCCAAGAATCAATCAACATCTGCCATGAACATGACCTTTAACCAAACATCTTAATGCACCTTAGAAGAAAGATTTTAGAGGTTTAAAAATCATCATAAACCACAAATATCGTAGAAAACAGTGGCTTAAAGTTAGTTTTACAACATGAAGATTTCATTTTAGTAACTTGATTAAACATGGGTGCAGACTGAAAATGGGATTACAGATAAGAATACTAATGCAATAGGGAGCCTTTAAATCTAGCACTAATGGTCAGTCTGGAATTGCAGGCACTCCTTGTTGAATTAAACCACAGGAGGGACATTGAGAAGGAAATGAAAGTCACACTTTAAAATGGTGATACTCAAAACTACCGTACCGCAACACTTCTCTTTCAGATGCTTCTTTCAGGGAACTGAGGCTTGTTATACTTATAGGGGTATTTTTTTCCTTTTCGGTCAATCTGTATTAATTAAATTTAGGTGTAGAGCAACATTTGAATAATAATCTGGCGGAGAGAAAACTGGTATTACACGCTTGAGAATACTGAGCTGTGATGGGAATGATGATTATTAGTTTGTGGCGCTTTCTAAGGCAATCATCGTTATTATTATTGCTCATACTTAGGGTTAAGGGATTTGAACGTCACACCTGCATGCACATGAATGATAGCTCAAATCATGCGGCTTATTGTAGAGAGGTGTGCTATTATTTTCTAAGCAACCAGACTAACGATGTTTGCCTTGTGGATGTAAAAACAAGTGAAATAATTTGAAAAAAATACCATAGATTCACAATAAATAAGAGACTTGATCCATATATAAAAATGACATGCATCCTAGAGATTTGGGGGTGAATATCCTAGCAACCACATAGAAATACCCTGGCAACCATGCTGAACAGTATCAGTTTGCACAGGAAAAATACATCTATTTAAAGTTGCAATATAAAGGAATTAGTAACAGATCTTTGCTTCCATATTTTGACAAACATACAGTATGAGTGAAAAATATTTTTTTGAAATGTAGGGGCAGGGTCTTGGTTCTGTCTCTCGGTTGTTGATTGGATGGAGGCAGAACTGAATGCAAGCTTGCAAAGATCATTGGATGACCTGATCAACATTACATGCTTTCACATGCATTAAAAAATCATTTTTAGGGTAATTGTTCCATTTCATGAAAACTTAAAGGGAATAGTTCACCTAAAATTAAGATTTACTTAAAATGTACTCACCCTCAGGTAATCCAAGATATAGATAGGTTTGTTTCTTCATTGGAACGGATTTGGAGAAATTTAGCATTAAATCACTTGCTCAAGTAGTGAATGGGTGCCGTCAGAATGAGAGTTCAAGCAGCTTTTCTAAAATCTGTTCTGATGAAGAAACAAACTCATCTACATTTCAGTAGATTTTAAAAACAGCAACAACAAAAAAACTTCATTGTGAAAGTTGAAAGAAAACTTTCTGAAGTCAAGCATCTACATTAAGATTGGGCTCTTTGTCACGTTTGCATGGGTTACTTGCACCTATGAGGTTCCCGGGTGAAGGTCTATGGAGGTAGTGTCAGAGGATATCACAGGCAGCATTAAGGAGCTGTCTGTTCTCACCACTTAGAGAAGGAGAGGCAGGTATCGTCTACCCAGGAGTCAGGAGACCCACACTCAAGCACCCTACTGTCTTCCCCTGCCAGATTCACCAGCTGCCTGCCAAGCCAAACACGGGAGAAATATGAACCTGTCATACTATCGGAAGCCCTGCGTACGTCTGCTCCCGAAGCATCTTGTCAGATAGGATAAGAGGAGAGAGAGGAAAAAGACAAAGAGAACGGACAAAAGAGACACAGAGGGAGATAAATAAACATTAACGTTTTTAAAGAGACAGTTCAGACCAAAGATTCTCTTATTTATTCACCCTCATGTTGAGCACAAAAGGAGAAGCTTTGAAGAATGTTTTTTTTCTTCTATGCAATGCTAGATGTGCACCTGTCAAGCTCCAAAAAAGCAGCATAAAGCATCATAAATGTGATCTATGACTTATGTGCTATATTACAAATCCTCTGAAGATAAATTATAGTTTTGTGTGAGGAGGAGGAATATACTGAAATTTTAAATCACTGCTTGACAACCATTTAGAAGAGCATGGACTTTCTACTGTTAATATATTCTTTTGGGTTTCATGGAAAGAAAAAAATTAATATATGCAGGTTTGGAACGACACGAGGCCAAGTAAACGAGGACAGAATTTTCATTTTTGGTCAGATCTACATGTGAAGCTTATTCTCAAAGACAGAGTGAGAACGAAACTTTGTGTTTTCAGCCTTGGGTGTGGCTCTCTATGGATTCTCTCATTATAGACAGAGGAATGATAATGATTAACATCAAGAATGAATAGCAAGAAAGATATCGATGAAGTAATCAGCAGCATAGCTGACTTCAGAGACAAAGGCAGGGAGAACAGCAGTTGAGCACACTGAAAATGACAGGTTGATTGTCTTTTCTGTCCACATCTCACCATTAAAGGGAAAATGAAAATTCTTTGATAATTTACTCACTCTCATATATTTCCAAATCGACTTTCTTTCTAATGGAGCTATTGTTGAGCTACTTTCTTTCTTTCTTTCTTTTCCATAGAATGAAAGTGGTTAACATTCTCTTTCATCGTATTGAAAAGAACAGTTTGGACATTCTGCTAAACTTCTTTTGTGTTCTACCCAAGAAAAAAAGCCATATGGTTTGGAACAACATGAGAGTGAGTAAATGATGACAGATTTTTCATTTTTGGGTATATTATCCCTTAAATATGATGAAAAGCACTGAGCAGATTTACATTTCCTTATGTATTGCAGCTAATCCCTCAAAAGAGATGTTTCATAACCCAGTTAAACGGTGTGCTCGGCAAGAAAAGAACTGTAAGACATTTGGGAAACAAACCAGCATGCTTATGACTAAGAGACACACAGTTTAAGTTGGATTAATTTACTTCTCCGCTTTTGTTTATTTCAGCATCGCAGGTTCACAACGGCTTCCTTCATATGAGAAATTAAAGCGAAAATTGCATTCAGTTTGTCACATCACATTCAGTCTAATGCTACATGGCACCAAATCTGTTTCAGGTTGATTTATTGTTCCGCTCTAAGCTGTTATACTTTTTCATTGTTCTTTGAATATTTCAAAAAATGTTACCTTGTTTTCTGCAAGGTCGTGCTTTCTCTTGCAAATTTTGTCTTGCACACAACCACTAATATACTCTCTCCCTTCATTTGTCAGATTTGAGTTTGTATAATAAGAGCCCCTCTCATTTGGATCCCAAATTGCACCATTAAAACTTCCCATTGTTATGTCAAACTCTTCAGATGAGATGTTAAAATGCTCTGTCAGACTTTGAAGTCGGTCACAAGCTCCGAATGTGTGAAGACTCCGCTGCACCTGTTTCCACAGCTACCGGCACGATTTGCGGTTTCTACTTAGCACAGAATTCATTAAACTCAGACTTTCAATTGATTAAATACCTCCACCGGCAAATTTCAGGAACACACGCAATGAAAAAAATGCCCTTTGTGGAGCCTATGTGGTTCATTTTGCTGAGTTCGAGCCAGGAAAGATATAGCTCTCCTGAGGGTCTTTCCATCAGGTTGTCTGGATTGGATTTTTTAGAACTGTTCTGTGAACGTTTTAGACTGTCATGACTGAAGAAACACATAATGATATTAAAATTCTGTCCAAACTGATGATTATATCTTCATGCTTTGTAACTGTTTAATAGCTAATAATAAAACTGTACACTATTTTGCTGAAATAAAGTTAAATAAAACACTAAAAAGAAAATCAATTGTTTAAAATGTTAAGTAATTTTAGGAATCCTATTATAACAATGTACCATATGAAAAATAGATATTTACTGTGAAATTTGTGAAATATTACAATTAACAGTGTTATTACATTATTAGTTTTTAAGGATTAACCTTATATGAATATATTACAATATGTATTATATTAATACACATAAAACTAAAAATACATACTTTTTGTGTTTTATATGCATTACAAATGTATATATTTTTTCATTAAGACCTGCAAGCCTGTTTTTTTTTTAGATTTATGCAATTTAATTAATAGTAAAATCCATCAAATTGAACTGAATAATTCTTACGTATTTTAACTGAATAATATTGATTAGGGAATGTTCAATTATGCATTAAAATATGTAAGGATTATTCAGTTCAATTTAATGGAATTTTACTATTAATTAAATTGCATAAATCTTACAAAATGCTTAACATTTTTTTGAGTGTACTAACATACTAGAAATAGCATTATTATTATATTAATACATATAAAACAAAAAACACATCATACATTAACAGTAATTTACAAACACATCTAAAATATAAATGTAAATTCTTAATTAGAATCAGTCTTTAACTTGATCTGCTAATTGCCTTACAGTAGGATCTATTCTGAGATTGCGATTGACCTCACCTTTCATTCTGATAAACATTATCTGCTTAATTAGTCCTAGATGTTATTAGAACCATTATTGGTAATTATGCAGACAGAATGCTTTAGGGTTGTGTGTAATAACTGGTCTTAGATCAGTTTGTGCTTTTCATTTCCTGTTTAATAAGATTATACGCGCATGAGAAAGCTGATCCCAGATCAGCATTCTTCAGCCGAGACGCAGGACACCGTGGGGCCCGGAGCGCTTGTGCCCTCAGAATACCTGCAGCTCCTTAGCAGGCCTGGGACTGCAGCTTAAACGAGAATCGTGGGCTTAGTTTTATCAGTGCTATCCAGATCGGTAGCAATACAAAGCGCAGATCACATACACACACCGCACTGCACGGCTGTATGTGCGTGTGTCGCCTGATTCATATCAGCCGCTGTAACAATGTCACGTTGTAGTTCCTCTCCAACGGAGGTTCTGTTAGGTGGCATTTGTCCTAATTAAAACAGCACGCATCTGCCACAGCGAGGCCAGACCTGAATAAATAAACTGACACGCAAGCTGCGCCAATGACATCTATGACTTCCTGTCGCAAAATAACGCTCCCTGCCTGCAGTCATATGATTTCATCAGAGCCGAGATGGTGAATTAATGCGCTCAGGATCCGGTTTCTCCTCAGCTCTAAGCTCAGCCTCTTCACACACTGGATTATAAAGCTTTATTTGATTTACTGTGGTCACATCCTCAGGCTGTGATGTCAAAAGCACGCATTTTTATGACAAAGTCTCACTGTGGTGTGTGTGTGGGCTCCATATTCAAAATGGAACAGAATGTGAATGTGGGAAATATTTCAACGTACAACCAAAGCCACATGCTCTATCTATCAAACACACGTTCGAAGAACAATATGGCTTCAGCCTAATAAACTGCTAATCTTTTGCACAAATCTGTTTGTTTCTTTTTTCTGTGCAACGGCGTTTGAAAGCCATTCAGTTCACTTTATTTGTCTCTTAGTGTCAGCTTTGCTATGTAGAACTACATAGAGCCCCTCAATTAACTTGTGTTTGTAATAATTCCAAGCACATAAACTACAAAAAGCAGAATCTCTCCCGAATAAATGATTTAAAAGTCCAACTTTCATTCAAAAAACAACTATTGATCAATGTAGTCCATTAGTGGAGTCAAATATTACTCGTTTATGATTAAAAGCAACAATTTTCTTTGTGAAGCACAGCATCAAACTCAGTTAAACCATATTAGCCCATTTCAAAGGCTTTTTGTACACATCTGTGTCTTCACAGCATGCGTCAAATGAGGCACCGCTCAAGAAACAAATCACGCAGTGACATTCGCAACATCTGGAGATCCCATTCTGCAATATTCTGAATTATGTTTGTCATTATATTATATCATAAAAGTCATTAAGACGCTAATCACATAAATACATTAAAAAACCTCCAGATAATAGTATTGCAATACATGTAACTACAAAAGATGAACTGAACCAACTTTGAACCAACCAAACTAATTTAGATATATTCTTCTTTATAGTTAATACATTTATGGAACAGGTTGGAAGAACACTTGATTTCATAGAACGATGCTGAATGTTCCATTTCTTTGAATTACAATTTAGCATGTTCTATTTATCCCAATTGTTTTTAGTTGTTCAAATCTAATTCATGAATTGAAAGTAAGATTTTTTCAGTTCTGAATTTTGCCCAAACCTGGTCATAATTTATTTGCCATTTTAGATGGGTAATCGTTCAATTTTGGTGTGCAATTAAATACAGCAATAAGCCATGAGAGGCAAGCATTACAATGATTTTAGCACAGTTAAGCAGTGTTGTTGAAAAACCTAAAACCTTGACAGTTATAATAAAATCACAGTACTGCACAGCCTCTAAAACTTATTGGGTTTAAAAAATGGCAAAGACTATATAAACGTTTCAGCAAAGTTAAATAAATAAATAAAAATATTAAATAAGAGTTACTGCTCATTAAGAGGGTTTATAGATGCCAAGCAACATTCTGAAACCAATATAATGACTCATCCAGTCAGATTTTAGAGCTTGAACTAAATGCGTCATAACTATTACTTGGGAGTCAGATATGACTGTATTATTTGTATAGTTTGGTCTGGTTGGTAAAAAAAAAAAACTGCCTCTGACAGCTGAATTTAAAAAAGGAGCGTCAGCACTTCCTCTCTGCACAAGATTTCCTACAACCTGCGTAAATTAGGATTATGAGATTTTTCTTCTTGCCTTCTAATGTTGGAATCGTGTCATTTATGTCATCCGTTTTAAAAAAGGTGTTTGTAAATTGCACGTCATGCTTGCGTCAGCATTAAGCGAGTCTTAAGTGAAGACCTGAGGGAGAGTGAAGGATCTTTATGCAGAGCTGTGACTCTGAGCTCCAGAGCAGGTGTACATCCATATGCTTCCTTAATTACACTAATCTAAACGATGATTAAAAAACACCACCGCTTAAACATATGACAGCCACGGGTCCCCTCCCCCCTACTCCGCTGCCTCCAGACACGCACACACACACACACACACGCTTGTTTTTGTGAAAAGTAGGGACATCCCATAGGCGTAATGGTTTTTATACTGTACAAACTGTATGTGCTATTGCCCTAAACCTAAACCTACCCCTTACAGGAAACTTTGTGCTATTTCAGATTTTCAATACACTCCATTCTGTGTGATTTATGAGCATTTTGAAAAGTGGGGACATGGGGTAATATCCTGAAAAGTCACCTTCTCCTTGTAATACCTGTCATACCCTTGTCATTATACAAATTTATTTCCTCATTTGTCACAAAAATGCGCGCACGCGCACACACACACACACACACTGGTGAGTCTTGTGTTAAAGAGGGGAAAGTGAAAAGCTGTGTTTTAGGGCGTCCTGGGAGAGAGCATGAAGGGTCAGACAAATCTGATTGTTCTGGAATTATTTCCATGTAGAACAGTGTCAGAGTAGTGCTGAGAAATATCTGTCAGATTTCATTATGCTCACAGAGCAACTTTGAAATCCAAAGGGGACGGTGAAACTCGCCCCGTGTCTTTGCTCTACAACAATATGCTGCAGCCTTTTATCAGTGATTACGCAATTACTGTCAGGACACCAAAACGTGAAGAAAGAGAAGTGCTGGAAAAAGCTTTTTTCTGTCTCTCAGAGGAGAAAACGAGGCGAAGCATGATAGCATGTGTGCAGAGGTTTGTGACCCAGTCTCTGTTGTCCACAATTTTACAAAGTGCCATTCTTTGTTCGTGAAACAACAGAGTCTTTTGGTCCTCAGAAGGAACAGACATCTGATCCACAAAAGTATTAGAGCACTAGTATATTCACCAGCTAAAAAATGGTTTTGAGTCAGTTATTTCTATCTTTTGCTGTAGTGTGTTTACATTTCCAAACATTTATTTTGCCATTAATTGTAATAATCCAGTGAGATTTTGACAACAGCCAGTGCTCCACACAGAGATCTGATCAGATGCCTCAAGAGACCTGCCTGCAAAGCTACAGTACTGTTGAAAGTTTTAGGCACTTGTGTAAAAATGCTGTAAAATGAGGATGCTGTCAAAAATAATGTCATAAACAGATTTTCTTGATCAATTAACTTCTATTAACTGAATTAAATCAACATTTGGTGTGACCATCCTTTGCTTTAAAGCAGCTTTTGCCCTCGGTGCACTTGCGCATAGTTTTGCAGGTAGCTTTGCAGGTAGGTCTCTTGAGGCATCTTGAGACATTGCCACAGTTCTCCTGGATTTAGTCTCAGTTTGTTCTGTTTCTTCACGTCATTCCAGACAGACTGGATGATGATCAGATCAGATCTCTGTGTGGAGCACTGGCTGTTGTCAAAATCTCACTGGATAATTACAGGTAATGGCAAAATGAATGTTTGGAGATGACAGCTCATATTTCCTACTGACACGCTACAGCAAAAGATAGAAATAACTGACTTAAAACCATTTTTAGCTGGTGAAAATACTAGCGTTCTAATGATTTTGGCCACCACTGTATATAAATGTATAAACTACATTTAATTTTTAAATATAATTAAATTAATGATATTTTTATGTGAATAATAATTTAATATCATTATATATGAATGATAATTATGAGAATTATCTCAACAGACAGAGAGGGAGTGAATAATATCTGTCATCATCCACAGGGTAACACTGCTGTCTCATGTCCTGATTATTCTGGCTGTTTACAGCAAAGCCGCATTTTACCATCTATGTTTGGAGAGATAATTACACCTGAGGCCCACAGCACTGCAAAGCATGACTCATTACTCAAAAAACATACACTTTAAAAGAAAGTTATTTATCTATTTCTGAAGAAAATGTGAGCCGCTCTTGCCTCTGTTCTGCATGGTAGCACTTTCTAACAGGTCTGAGTGGCTCTGCGAGCACTTATTGGTATTTTTCTAATTAGTGTGTGTGATTACAAGAACATATAGGCATATATATATACATATATAATTAACATTTACAGCGATATGGTCACTGTCTAACAAAATGTGTCTGGTAACAATTGTCAGATTGAATCTATATAAATACATTATAACCGTTGATAGAAAAATTGGATAATTTTACTGACTCGCTCTTTCAGTCTCGTTCAGCAAAATGTCATTTTGTTCCTTTGAATAGAGTTGATATGTTATATTTTCAATAGCCAGATTCTCTGTGCACATTCACATGCAATCTAATGCAGCCAAAGAAAAATCATGAGAAAGTTCACTTCCTGTGTTTTTCATTCATTCGTCACGCGACAGCCGCATTGAAGGAATCGTTCATGAATGACCACTCACTAATTAAAACAGATCTTTGACTTCAGCTTGGTTGCTGAGGTGGATGAATGCTGTTTTCTTCAAAAGTGTTTGTGTGCATCAGGGTCAGGAGAAACACGCAGTGCATCTGTATAATAATTGCACATACAGCAAACATGAAAGGAGTGGAGCTGTAATTATGCTGGAATAACGCACAGACAGACAGTTTGCACCCACAGTCGCCAGCGCTTACACTTACACCCACTCGCCCACTTCATTTTCCCCATCCGTGCATCCAATACACAGCATTCATAATGAGACGCAGCAAATCTCTGCTGTCCAGCTCTCAACGGCCCCTGATTTAATCAGAGAGAGAGAAACAGAGAAATTACTTCCTTAAAAACAGTCAAATTATATTGAGTAATCAATTAAAATTCATTGTGTTTTACTGGTTCACTTAGTTAATAGACAGTGACTCACTCATCCATGTATACCTTTCTTTTTCAGTCATATACATTCATTTTCTCTTTCCAGAGATAAAAAAATTCAATGCAAAATGCATTTAAGTTTACAAGTGCTTTCATTTGGATTGGCTTTTCATATAAAACATTTGCTCTTCCATAACAGGATTCATTTACAGGCTAACAGGATGAATATATTATTGCTTTTGTTCCAAATCCTTCCATTTATTGCCTATTTTTGCTTCTGCCCTGAAAAAAATATATGCATAGGCGCACACAAAAATGTATGGAAGCCAATTTCTGCCTTGGAATAAAAAATAAAAAGGCAATTGTGTTTTAACTCACAATCTAGATGTTTTTGCACAATTCTGAGAAAAAAAAATATTGTGACATAAACTCTGAATTACAATTGCAAGATATAAACTCAGAATTTTGGACTTTTCCCCGATTCAGAGTCAACATCTTGTAATTCTGCATTTATACAATGCAATTCTGATATTTTCTCAAATCTGAATTTACATCTCACTATATGGTTTTATTTGTTTTTTGCCATTAATAATAATAAAAAAAAGGTAATTGCAATTTTTTTGTCTCACAATTCGTTTTTTTCTTGCAATTGTAAGTTTATATCTTACAATTCTGACTTTTCTTGCATGTTATAAACAATATTTACAAACTTCTATACTCAGAATGGCAAGAATCCTAACTTTATTTTCAAAATGTTCAAATTTCTATTTTCAGAGTGGTCTCAGACTTTTGTACATTGTGTTTTTATTGGAATCCTACAATGTCACTGACCAAAAATGCAACATGTTCCCGTAACCTAAGCTACAGGAAACTATAAAGAGATGTAGAGTTACTGTACAGTATGTGTATGAGTAACACAGTTAAATGCTAGCACAACTGCAGTGCTCCTTAGAGATTTGAGCCTTCAACCTTAGCTTTACAGACTTTTTTCTTCTCTTTTTCATTTCCCCTGACTTTCCTTCTGAACTCCTGCCTGTCAGAATCAATGAATAGGCTCGGTAACACACTAGCCGAGTATTATTAGCATAAAAGGGCATTTTGTCTTGAGTGGATCAATTGTTTCTAAAAAACAAAGACCTTGTAATTAAAACCTAACTAGGAGTTTCTTTCTTTGGTAGTTTGTTGGAAATGAACACTGGAATGCCGGAGGCTGGGGAATGCAGGGGAAAAAACCCTGAAGGGGGTTTGAGGTCGTAATATCTAACTGAACATAGATGGAAACATCATGCAGAGATTTCATTTAATGATCAGTTAAAGATCAAACACGCTTTCACTGCGCACCAGAATCTGATCTAGAGTGCAAGAGATGGAACAAAATGAACAAATGCGTTTCTGAGTGGGTCATGAACCACGTGGAGGTAGATGTGAGGATCCTCTCACTCATATTTGTGGACCATGAACCTTCTAATGGAGATCTAAACCATTTAAAATCGACCTTACTAATGAGTAAATATTTTTTTTTATTCTACTGTATTCTGCATCACTGCACATGATTCACACAACTAGAACATATTTCAGTATAAACATCTTTAAAGCTATGTTAATGACTGCCATTTTCTAATATCAAAACAATAAACTTTATGTTCAATCAATAATCTTTGAATTTCATATTCATGTACAACTGTAAAGAAAAAGTTTGTAGCATGAGAAAAAGCTTTCATCACCTGCAATTTTGGTTTGGATTCACTTTGATGTTACAGTAGATTCAGTCTTTGCTCCTAACATTCATCTTCATCAGAAAAACCTGGAAGAGAAATAAAGGAAGTATTTTTTTTTAGATGTTTGGCACATCAAACAATCACCAGCTTTTGTTTAAGGTTACACATACAAGCTGTACAAATCTTTGTGGCACTTTGCTAAGCAAAAACCACAGATTTGCTTTCCTAATCCAAGCGCACTCTCTTGAGCAAAATTGTGCCTGGAAATAAATGAGAGTTACAATTTGCTCTCGGGCATTCAGAGATATTCAGTTATCACAAAACTATCGTTCCAGTGCACATGTCTATTGTTAAAGGAGACAGCACTGTCAGCTGTAGATATATACAAACAATCCCACTCATTATCGCGTGCTCGCTGAATGCTCTTTTGTTCAAGCTAATATGTAGACTATGCCTCAGGCCCATTGCTTGAAGTAATGGAATACCAGCGCTGCTCTAATTAGGCTTGAGCCTGATTATTACAGAGGCCTAATTAAAGATATTTCTTATGCCTCTTATGAAGCTCGGTATGTTTAAGATTCAGCATAAACCTTTGGCAAACACCTGAAGCTGAATAACCGGAAAGCCTCCGCTTAGAAATGAAAAACTAGAGATACTGAGAAGTTTCAAACTAGGGTGTCATAATAAATGAATATTTTGGGTTCAGTAGAAGTTAAAATCAAGGTAGGATTAAGGGATCCAAATGTGACCCTGGACCACAAAACCAGTCTTAAGTGTCAATTTTTCGAAATTGAGATTTATACATCATCTGAAAACTGAACTGAACTGTTGGGCGATATGGCAAAAATATCACAATTTTTTTTTTAGAAATATCACAATATTTCTAAAGATACAAATATATACAAATATACAAATAAAATAAACAGTGTTTTATTTTCAGGTAGTCTACAATAGGTGTATTTAGCAGGAGCATTCAAGAAATTGAATGAACAAATATAAAAATAAAACACTATACAGATTGATTCCTATTAAAGCAACTGTATTAAAGTTTTTCAGTCAAGAGTAGTGAGTGATTTTTCTCTTTGTGTTTGGTGTTTTATTAACATTAAAGGAATAATTCACCCCAAAATTAAAATAGGCTAGTGTTTGATTTTTATACCTTCATTTACTCACTCAAAAGTTGTTTTAAACCTGAACGAGTTTCTTCTGCTGAAAATAAATGCTATTTTGAAGAATGTGGTTAACCAAACAGTTGCTGGTCTACAGTGACTTCCATAGTATTTTTTTTTTTTTCTACTGTTAAAGTCAATGTGGACCAGCAACTGTTTGGTTACCCACATTCTTCAAAATATCTTCTTTTGTGTTCAGCACAAGAAAGAAATTAATACAGGTTTGGGACAACATGTGAGTGAGTAAATAATGACAGAATTACAAGTTTAGGGTGAACTATCCCTTTAATTACTGTCGGCAGCATATTTAGTACTGTCCCTTTAAGACCTGCACGCATCTAATATACAGGCACGCATGCGTTTCTCTCAGCTGTTTACCTTCATTTTAGACATAACCAACTGAGTCTATACATAAACCTGGTGTGTTTTGACAGTATTAGCACAAAGCATAACTTAGTTCAGTAATCAGGCGCTGTTTGATGGGCTTTTAGAGCACGCGCTTTGGGTGTATGTGCTCAGAAAAGGCGCTCATCAGAACAGAACACTGAGCGAAACGTTTAACCAGTAAGTCTTTGAAGCAGATGCAGATAATGTACTTTTGTGACTGCGAATAAGTGCAGTGTCCCGTGAGAGTAACTCTACCGCAGAGTTAACACTGATCTGAATGTATGTGGCGTTGTATAGTATATAGAGACGGCGGCGCCAGAACTGCAGCTGATAGAATGCGCGCTGAAGTACGATACTACGATATTTCTTCAAAAAAGCAAATCGTGGAGACATTTTTATAGTCCACGATCAAAAATCGTCATATCGAACACCTCTACTCTCGGCAGAAATCGCAGACTAGGGGCACCGGACCGCAAGGGCACTTTACCGTCGAACCTCAAAGGGGCAGGGGCTCGAGCCCCTAAATTAGTATTTCTGTCTGCATAGATTATATATAAGATAGATGCCATTTCCACCGCAGAGCAAACAAAAAGATAATTGCCACTTCACATCTCTCAACTTTTTCATACTTTCAACTTCACATTGTGAGCTTTAAAGTAACAATTATGTGAAACAAAAAGTGCAGCTGTGACTTTATATTGTGACTTCAGATCTAATTTTCTTTAGATTTCTAATATTAAACTTCATCTGACAAATGTTTATTTTCACTCTAAGGCTGAAAAAGGCTTCCATACGGTCTGAAGTGCCAAGACAACACGGCTATATTTAACGAATGCAAGAATGTGCAAAACAAAGGTTTGGTAATATCATCATTGAAATGCAAATGAAAGTCTCACTACAGTCAAGGAGTGGTTACTACTCACTGTAATTAGTGCTATGAGCTGTAATTAGGACTATATGGCGGTCTCATCTCCGTCTGAGCCCAGACTTATTTGATTATAGGTGAATTAGAGTACATTCCAAAAGGCACAGTGTTGTTGCCCGTTTATGATGTTGCGACTTTCTTATTTGCTAAATGCTCTTTCTATCATGCACTTACTTGCAATTATCATGTAATTATCTGAGTGCTTCTCAAAGAGAGCAAACAAACAAAATGCATACAGATCATCTGAGGAGCGGTGACATCAGCATCTTTACAATGGGAAATCTGATCCGTTTCTGCCTTTGTGCCGGAGTCTCTGTGACAGAAATGACAGGCTGTTGTCAGTGGACACTGCTGGGAAAGAATAAAAAGAGACTGAGACATTGTATTTAGCATCGTTCTTCTTTTGTACACATCATCTACAATATAGCTGTGTGAAGCTTTAAGCAGAAAATCACCAAGGCCAGAAACTTTTCTAAAAGACATGAATGTGAAAATCGGATTTGCACTTAACTTGAACATAGAGAAATGTTTTCAAGGTATTTCATTTGGTGCTGATCCTTTTAAATTATTCATATACTTAGTTCTAAGGCCTTGAAAACACGAGAAAGCCTGGCTTCGATGATATGATGTAATATTCCATTTAAAAGTGTCAAAACTTAAATACACTTCCTACAGCTGAATTCAAAGTACCGTTGGCAGAAAAAAAAACACTTCCTAAAAGTATAGACTTGCTGTGACTTGGATGAATCTCTGCTGTGACCTGTGTGTCATCATCAGGAGAAATGTGTGACCAGACATAGTTTAATTCTGACCCGTCTCCGCATCAAAGCGATGCTCTTTTTACCTCCAGCAAGCTCAATAGACAATCCAGAATTTACTTTGTAGGTCCTTTCCTCTTCTCTCGAGCCCTCTAAATGGATAAACCAAGGCCAAAATACTGAAAATATAATCAACACAAAAATAAATTGAGCACAAATATATAGTTTTTGTGGATTTCAAAAAAAAAAAAAAAAAAAACTAAATAACTGAGAAAGTCAGGCTGCAGTCTCTGAAAATCATTTAATGAGTGCTCTTCTGGACAAGACTTTTCTCAAGGTGAACTATTACTATTACACATTTTACTGATGCATTGAGAAAATGGGGTTTTGAGAAAATTCACCTCTTGATACCACCTGAAAAAAATCAGTTACCTACATGTTTTTGTCATAATTCCAATATTTTCAAGGTAAATTAATCAGATGGGATTCAGTTTCGAAACAGAGCGAATTACACTTAAGTTCTGCAGTGGAACGAAAATTTTATTTGTGTTGTTACCATTCACAGCAGGAAAATGCTTTTGATCAAACGTTAATTTGAGAAATATAACATCAACACAGTATAACCGTCTTAAGTTCATTTGTAAAAATTTTAAAGAAGCACAAATATAATTAATTAAAAACATATGCAATGTCAGTGGCGATAGCCTTGTGGGCAGCACACCAACATACAGTGCTGTTGCTCTCTACAGGCGTCTTTTCTGATCCCACCCCCTTATCTCTCTCCCACTTCACTGCCTGTCAGCTCTGTCCTGTCCTATCATATATCATAATAAAGGTGAAAATGACAAATATATATATATATATATATATATAAATGCATATGCAATACACAAAAGAAGTGGTTTAAAAATATTTGAAAAAGATGGTCTCTTTTTTTGGAAAGGAATCTTTATCTCATATTTGCAACTTTATATGTGATTACAATGTAAAATCACTACAAAACTATTATTTATTTCAATATTTTTATACTTCTATGTTTAATATCATAACTTTAAATTGATAAAAATCGAAGAATTACAATTCAGTTGTCAACAGCTGTTCGAAGTGATGTAGGCCTGCATGGTATGAAAGGGACAGTTCACCCAAAAATGAAAATTCTGTCATTAATTACCCACCCTCATGTTGTTCCAAACCTGTAAGACCTTTGTTCATCTTCGGAACACAAGTCAAGATATTTTTGATGAAATCCGAGATCTCTCAGACTCTGCATAGACAGCAACACAACTGAAATGTTCCCAGGTCCAGAGATGCAGCAATGACATTGGTAAAATAGTCCAATTGCGACATCAGTGGTTCAACCACAATTTTACGAAGCTACGAGAATACTTTTTGTGCGCAAAGAAAACAAAAATAACGACTTTATTCAACAATTCTTCTCCTCTGAAAGCTCTAGGATTTCATCAAAAATATCTTAATTTGTGTTCCGAAGATGAACGAAGGTCTTACAGGTTTGGAACGACATGAGGGAGAGGAATTAATGACGGAATTTTCATTTTTTGGTGAACTATCCCTTTAATTACGAAAAGTCAAATTTATGAAAAATATAAAATATAAGAAACAGTAGGACGGTGAGAAATATGCAACGCAACAATGACAAAAACAATAACAACAAACTCAAACATTTGCAGGACGTGAGGCCCCAGGTAAGGATCCCTTCAGCGCAAGCCATACAATATATCTTTGAATGTACTGAGCTTGAATCAAAATAAAACACATCTAAAGATACAAAGGCTCTCCTAAGCTCAGAGACAGCTGGAACCTCAGAGAGCCCAAATGAAAAAGAGAGTGAGGGACAGCATGTGTCATAGAAAAGACAGGGGCTGTTATTTGGACACACACACACACAATCAGATCTGTGGTTCCCAGGCATTCTGTTTTATTGCTTTCCCCTCTTTCACGCTCTCTCTCTTCCGTCATGGTAAAGGCTGCCCTCTTCAGGCCGGTAAGAATCACGAGAAAGAGAAACAAGGTGATGACGACGTCAACGACGACGGAAGGAAATTGATGCGTGTTACAAACACGCTCCATATGTTCACCCAGATCTGCTCAT